>NW_008751801.1:1043528-1064448 GCF_000715545.1 Opisthorchis viverrini
CTTGGCATGATCTCGAATGAGACGTTTCTCTCTTTTCTCCCATATTCTTCTGTTACTCTTTCGCATTCATCGCTTGCACTCACTTTTTATGTTTGTGAGCATGCTCTTCAAAAATAAATGATACTAGTCTAACCGTGATATTGCTGGATTCCTGCCAATGGCCATTTTCTGGATTGTTTAAGTGCTACTATCCTCTCTTCGGGTTAAGTTTTCATTCAGAGTGNCCGATTAGAGTAGACACCAATGCTGTCGGCATTCCGGTGAAAAGTCGAAAGCAAGTAAGGAAGGGGGAATACACTTTCGAATCGAATTTTTGCGTTTCAGTCCTAGAAATTTTCGGCAAATCACCTTGAGGACCGGAATGCACCCAACATCTACGCCTCTTTTATCGTCTATTAGTCTATTATTGTAGTGAAATTTACTTCAGCATAACAGACTGGAGTTTCTATGAGTCAGCTGACCGAAAAATTGATCGAAGTTGGGAGCCAAGCCCGAAAGCCGGTCTTATCGACCGCAAAGCATATTCACCAGTTTGAACTCGATACATCGTTTACAACCTAACACTCCGAATTATTAGTCTTCAACGCTGGATGATAATTAATGACTTTCGGCCAGGCATAAAAGACTTTGACAAGTGCAGATAGTCTGCTGTGAAGATTCACACATGCTGATTCGTTGTTGTAGTCCAATTTAAGTTGCTAAGTTGTCCTTAACATGTCGCTGGTAGGATAAAGAAATGGAATGTGAAAATTCCGCAGCCTGTGTTCTCCAAGACTGATTCTTCACATCGGAAGCATGAAGATGTTCCGGAATGTCAGATTGCTTGTTGCAACTTAGAACAGCGGCTGCAGTGTTTTAAGGTGTACGTCGCTAGTTAACATTCCATTCCACTTCGTGATCCGGATAGATCATTTTCAGTAAAGCCTTGCACGGCACCTTAATCCCACATGTAGTTGTTGTGCTGATCGGCTTATGGCAGCTGGTGACTTACTGGCTTTTTTGTAGCAGCGCACGGCGGCAATAAATTACCGTCTGCATAAATCTGGTGAATTTTGCTCACGACCTTTGCTGCAGTTCTCACTTGTAGGTATTATGTTACTGGACACCACTACAAGCAACAGATTGGGACCAAAATGGTGCTCACTAGACGCTGTTTTGAAGTGAATGAATGCTGGCTAGCAAGGCGGTTCAGTCATTATCAGCTGCCAGAAACCGGATATTCGCCATGCAGTAGTTATAGCTGCCATAGTTTCGTACGCCGATGATTCGGGGAGTTGGGCTTAAGTAGCTACCCAGTGGAGATGATAGCTGATGCCGCAAATA
This sequence comes from Opisthorchis viverrini, assembly GCF_000715545.1. Classification (NCBI taxonomy): domain Eukaryota; kingdom Metazoa; phylum Platyhelminthes; class Trematoda; order Opisthorchiida; family Opisthorchiidae; genus Opisthorchis; species Opisthorchis viverrini. The sequence continues at coordinate 1,044,852 of NW_008751801.1, forward strand.
CGGGGGTTTTATAGGACTTTTAATTTGGGAAATCGGGAGCGGTGTTATGCATTGAAGTGAAAACCTTGAATGCATGAGCCCCACTGAGGGCGTAGCTGGGCCATGTCTGACACTGCCTCTAACCATTTGTGTTTCCCGTGCAGTCACACAACGGGGGTGGGGAAAACTCTCGTAGGTCTTTAGCAAAACAGGGCGGATAGCGACTTATAAGGTTGATGGGAAATTTCGGACCTCCCACCAGATAGGTTCAACATTATTTCGTACGTCAACACCAAGGCGCGCAGACAAACTAGACCTGGGGATGTCGCTTCATGAGTTGTAATCGATATTGCAATTAGTATCACACCAAGAAGTTCACTAGTCAAGAGCGACACTAGCGTTGCTCTCCGTGCCTTCTTCAGAATTGTGCGAACAGTGAGCTGGACAATCTATGAATTGGCTGAAAGCACGAAATTCTTTAGGTGTTTTGTAGCTGTGCGCCTTCCAGAGTTCGGTTCCCGTGCCCCTCTTGTGCTTGACTGGAGGCACCGAGAGAAATGGCAGCTGATCTGTTTCAGTGGCGTTCGTAATGTCAGTTTCTTTCCGGATTGTCTGGTCGAGCGTTTGGAGGCGTCGGCACTTCAGGATGCTTGCGATATGCCAGCATAACTTTTGTACGACAAGCATGCAGTTTTTACAGTTGATGATGACTAGGTTTCCTCCCTTTACCACTCATCCTCTTTTCACTATAGGTATAGTTAGATAAAGTTTGCAAATATACGGCAGAGAAGAAGCAGTGTCAGCACTGGTTTCGTTACTTCTAACGATAATGGGGACATCAACACCATAAATAGGGACGTTCAATATGTCGAGAAGTGTTGTTTACCTTGGGAGATCTGTAAGCTATTCCGGAATTCAGAACCTGTCTGTTCTAACGTTATCAACCGGTGATTCTTCAAGTTCCACCTGACGCTCATCCATTGAAGTTCGCGGTAAATTTCGTAAACAGCGCGTTACAGGCACAAAGTTAGTAAGATGGACGTAGTTGGATATCATATGCCACATTAAGTTACGATGTTGGGACGCATCCTATCCTCTAGGCCCAAGTACCAAGTGACTTTGAATTCCATTTATTTTTTCAGCAAAGTATTTGTGTGCGGTAAGACTGAAAGTGCACCAAAGTCCACAGTAACTCTAAATCTGGGCTGGCTACTGAGTATAAAGCGCCTTACGCAACATTGATGGGTATGATATTGTAATGATGAATTCCTCCATGAAAAAAAACAGAATGATCTGGTTCCATTTATTTCCTCGACCACATGAAAGGGACAAAGCAAGCTCCAGCAAAGAAGAAAAGATCATTCAGGTACTGCTAATTTTGCTGTTAGAAAGAACCAATGTGATCGTTTCATTAGTCAGTAATCCGCAGGAATGAATCCTACCGAGCGAGACCCGTAAGAAGAGAGGACTCTTTAGTCTCCGCCTGATTACCAATCAAACTTAACCACCTTTGGCCACCGCCTGATGGAAGCTCTTCTCAGAAAGGATGAAAATACGAAAACGCTTTTCTGTTCATGCTGTCAATTTGTCGAAATATATGTAGCTCGGGTGTGTTTACTGGTGGCTGATCGGATGGCAGTTGATCTGTTTTCCGAGCTTGGCAATTGGCTTACAAACGTTTCGTCCGCAGTCGAGGAGACATCGTCAGTGAGCAGTTGAATGGGTGCTTCCTCCGTGCCTAGCTGCGTTTATGTAGTTTTTTGTAGAGTATCTAATATCCTGTCATGTGATTGGCTAGTTGGTATATGCCTTCTGTTGCATTATGGTAGGACCGATCGTGATTTTGTTTTGCTGTGTTGTGGTCAGTATGTCTCTTATTCCATTGGTTTGTTGGATGGCTGTTTTGGGGTGTTCCGGTCTTCTGTTTGCACAACCAAGCAGAATCAAGGAAAGAAGACCACAACAAAACACAAACCGGGAACGGACCATTGAAAGGGATATAGAAAAAATGAGGGACTAAACCGTCAGACCCGATTAGGACGAAAGCCACGGAAAAAGCGGGGTAGATATCGTCGTCTCAAAGCTACAACTCATCAGTCACTCTGTAATCACAGGACGGGTTTCAATAACGGAGAAAAATCTCAAATAGACGACTTTTTCAGGATCTGTATGCGTTTCCTCCGACAGGGGATCAAGTTCCCATCCCATGTCCGGTCGACCGTGAGGGCCAACGCGTATTTATGTAGAACATTCTGACCGGCCATGCGCCGATAGCTGGATAGTCTGATTAACTCAACATCTGATCCAAACAAGATTTACACCCAGTTTGAATTTCTCAGCTCTGCAATAGTATAGCGATTCCGCGATCCGTCTGAGCATGGTCAAATAAAATGAATGGACAATTGACTTGCTCTCAAAATACGGGCTCAGATAGTGGTCTGAGGAGAAGGATACGTGGGCGCAGAAGAGCTAGCGGAGGAAAGGTAAAAGCGAGTGACAATTTGTGACTCACTGCATACTGTGTGTGATGTTCTTGCAAGCGGCTCTCATAAAGATAAAGTCGTCATGCAATCGGTTCCTGCGAGACACTATTTTGGCACATGAAAGAGTTCTAAACAGGGCTTAGTGCAAGTGATTTAGTCGAGGTTGAGGCTGATCTAGCAAGTATTTTATAAATTTATGAACCAACTATCGAACCCGATCATTGAATATTCTCTGGATTACCACTGTGCTTAAATTAGTGACTCAGATGCAGTAGCACTATGTGCTCATCAGCTCAGAGCATCTAATGCCTTTGTCTGTGTTGCACTATAATTATTGGTTGTTCCTTCTCACCACCTGCACTTTTTCGCATGCATTTTGGGTAACATCATCCTGATTGACTGTAAATTGGGTCTAGCTATGTGAACTAAAGCATTTGTTTGCAAAAATGTGAAGAATTTGATACAGTTGAAGTGGATAAAAATGTATGAAAGGTGCATTCACAACCCGCAAAGCTATTAATTCCCCGGGCGATGACTTGTTGGATTCACGACTTTTCTGGGTACACATGCGCACAATTGACTAATCCAGCTGTGGTTCGTTTCACTTTATACATCATGGTGAGAAACGAGTAGTTACGTAAACTGTGCTAGCGAATCTGCATGAGAGTGACTCGTATTTATTTGAACGAGTTAGAGACAGTACATATTGACTGTTTCAGTTGATTGGATCCAAAATAAGTTTCCAATACTTAAACCCGATCAGTTGAGCAGCGCTGAAGAGGAATCGGGCACCTACTGGACTAGCCTTGTGTACTTAGAACCTTCTAATCAACGCTTTAAATGTCTTCCTCAGTTTTGAACTGATGATAAAGAACTTGATGAAGAGGCTGTTACGTCAACTGTACTGGCTTTGTTAATGATAACTTGAAGAAAATAGCACTTGCTTTTCCAGTCAGTGAAATGATCATGTACCATACATCCCTCTCACGAACTTGGTATCTGTTGCCGCTTTTTAAAATTCTGGATTAACTTTCGTCTGAAGATTAGCTTCGAGAAATTTAATTGGATTATAGTTTGAACCAAAGCACCCGTTGGCTTATCCCATCTGAAATGGCACCACTACTTTCGCTTTCCCGAGCGTGCTTGTCGCGTTGTAAATTTTCGCCTGAAGACGATTCATCTTCGCACACGCTCGTGATCTGCCTTTTGTGGCCACATAATTATCAGCCTAACACAGCTTACGGTCTTTGTTCCACCTGAACAGAATAATACAAAGACGAAATACGCCCGCTTGCATATCAGTTAGGTTTTTATGGGCGGCTGAATTGAATCCCTGCTGGATTTCTCGTGTATGACGATCTGTTGGGGTTTTCGCTTCAAGCTTCATTCAAGAAGACATCAATCTCTTAGCTTGAGCAGTTTCACCGTAAGGGCAAACTAAACTGTTGCTAAAACTTACTACGCAAAGTAGTCGTTCTGTGAGCTGATAGTTGCTAGTTGCTACACAAATACTACTGAAACTAGCTCTGAGTAAGTCCCTTTGCCACGTGTTCATTTTCACCAAAAACTGTCATTTGCACAGCAATATGATTTTGACGGCGAAATCAGTTGAATGGAACTGAATCGCCCGCCTATGATGTTCTTCGTCAACTGAAATACGAAACAGCCTGGTGCAGCACATTCAGTCGAAGAACATTATAAACGAGAATTTCAACTGGGATTCATGTAAATCCATTGTGGGAACCATATCGCTACGTAAATGAATGTATCTGTCAATAATGGAGTTCAGAACAAGTTAGACGAATGCGTGTGCACGCGACCGCCTAGCAAGCTTACGAGTGATGTCAGCACGTCTACACACGGTATGATGGAACGATACAGACCAATAATAGAAAGAAATTTATCATCAGTAATCCGTAGCACGTTTATATAACGACCTCATGTATTGTGGTCTACAATCTTGGATGAAGCATCGGAAATGAGTAGTGTTCTTCGTGAGGTTGTCACAATGCCCACCTTCGGGAGGTTAAATGAGAACGGTGTCCACTGGCAAGTGGTGGATGTTGTGATCGGTTTAATGTGCGAAATACTGAAGTAACAAACCGTTAAGATTGACCTACTCGAATGAGAGGGTATGAGTTTGAATTGGTCGACCATCGGCTGTATGGAAAGTTAACAATGGACTCTGCATTCTCACTCATAAAGTTTGAAGGGCAGTGTTCAAATGTGTTCGGTTTGGCTGCCAGTTAAAAGAAAAGTTGCAAGATGTATCCAAAAAACGATTCAGCCTTGACCCTTGGTTTCTCCTGGCAACCTTTTCCTCTTACAAATATGAGCAATAACGAATTTGATGAGTCACCGCTAGGTACATTCAAGTATCTATAGAGTACCGAGTACTTTAGGACGACATTCACCTTTGAACCAGTTCAACTGCAATAGCACTGAGGATTTTCGGCAATCCAATAGAAGAAAACTTCATCAACACACATCTAACGACTTATCATTACATATTGGTAGGACCATATGTGTGACGTTCGTACGAGCTTCATTCGCGGAGCAAACAACCGCCTGGGACGTATCCATTGACTTATTTTAGTGACAGCTGATATGTCTACTATCAAGTACCATGGTTCTTTAACTGATTCTATACCAGAACAAAAAACACCCACTTGCAAAGTGTTATACTGGTAACGGGAAACACGGCTGAATCTCTCGTGTAGGATGTTCTTCCATTGAATTTGTCGCGCCCCCTTCATGTACGATATTCGAGATATTGCAGTATTTTTATTGAAGAAAATCGTAAACCGGAAATTCAAACAAATCTCCGGGTAAATGAGTGCAATGTATCAGTGAGGTCACATTGGGGACTTATTATCGAATTCATTCTAACAAGAACAGAAAACAAGTGCTACTGACTTCGAGAAATACACTCATTTGCAAATCAATTTAGTTTTCACGAGAGACTCAACTGAATCTCTCGTTTATGATATTCTTCAACAGAATGTGCTGCACACACGCCGCCTCATGTTTCAGTTGACACGATATTCGAGATATCGCAGTATATTTTTATAGAGGAAACTACTCACAAGATTGCTGAATACCCATCGGCAGCCATGACCGGTTTCGCCCATCTTGGGGCTCATCAGGTAGGCGCAGTACCCGAGTTTCCGTCAACCTTATGTTCTACTTGAACCAAAATTGAACCGTTTTCGAGAAATAAACTCATTTGCAAATCAGTTTGGTTTTCACGAGAGACTCAACTGAATCTCTTGTTTGGGTCCAATTTTGGTTCAAGTAGAACAAAAGGTTGACGGAAAATCGGGGACTGCGCCTACTCGATGAGCCCCAAGAAGGGCGAAACCGGTTGTGGGCTGTCGAAGAGTTTCGGCAACCTTATGAGTAGTTTCTTTCTTCGAAAGTACCAATGTCTGTTTTGAATCTTCTACTGTGTATTAACTGGTTTTGTGTCGATTAACTTTATAGACATTGTGCGTGGCATAATAAATAATATAGTGGCTTTTCGTTCGGGAACGTCGCACTGGATACACGAAGCCGCGCTGGACGGAGATAGGAAATGGGATATGTCGCAGTCACTTATCTAGAGTAGGGTTAATACAATTCCACGCATCTGCCGGATTGACTTCTCTTATGATTTAGCATGATCAGTTGTGGTAATACGTAGAATGTATGTAATCAGCTACCAAAAAACTGAACATATGAGGCTAAAAAAGTACTGTGATCACCACATATAGGGGGAACAGCAAAACTCTGGGCTCACGGTTGAACGGAAAATTTGCATTTATTTTGCAGTAAATGTTCTGCGCAAGATTACTATACTAATCTTGAATAGCCCAGTCATTCTGTCGAATCAGTTGACTCACCGCTCACTAGTTTAGTGGTTATTGAGATTTTGGGATCCCAAATGTTAAATTATCCGCTTTTGATTAATTTTGCCGACTTGACTTCCTCGATGCGATCGACGCTAAAAAGAATAACACTCAGTATTGATAGTTAATCGATCAATATATTTGCAGCAAGAATCGCTTGCGATTATGTAGGATGATTTCGAGGCATGAGAAGAAGTAATTAATTCAGAGGAACCTGAGGCAGACCACATTCAGGTTATCATTCGGAAGCAGTGTGTATTATCCAGGACGGTTGAAAAATTATGCAGATATGTAGTTAGACTGTCGAGCTAAGGACTCGTTCCATCGGCCAGTGAACACTTTTGTCTGAAGTACAAATCAAATTCATTCATTTGTTGATGCGTGAGCATTGATTGGGTTTGCTTTGAGTGAGAACTCATTAGCCTTTAGACATCATCTTGAAAACGTGCAAACACTTTATATCTGCCCGCTTTTACCTTCATTGTGCCCAAGTACCTTGGTTGATCGGGAGGCTCTTTACTAGTGGTCTTATTAATTTGTATGATAGCCATCCCAATACTTAAGTCGATAGCTCATCGATTGCGCGAGTAATACTTGCAGACAAAACTGCATACCGGCATGGAAGAAGAACCGTTTTGGAGATCAGGTAATACCCATGAGGCTTTGGAGCCCTTATCACCACGGAAAGCTATAATTACATCATTCTCATATGTGGTGAATACAAATCGATCTGACTGATGTGAAAAGGCTAATAAAAGTATGGAAGTGACGAGGGTCGAAACAGAGAATTGTGCTGTGTGTCAACAAAGGGAGAATGAGGCGATAACGGGCAACAGTAGGATGAGAATAGATTAGATCATGTGGTACGTGTATCCGATGATTTACATTCGAATATGAACGCTGTTATAAAGACGGACTGTCAACCTTAAACCTTGTCAATGAAAAACAACAATTAGAACCAACGCCGCATAGGCAAGTATTTAACTATGAACATGAATATGTTTACCAGATTGGCCAGTTAACGTAACCGCTTTCAAGTATTTTGCTAAAAAGGCTAAGTTTAAGCTTGGCTGAGCCAAAGAATGGTGTGCGTGCATGTGGACTACGATTTCGGTAAAGTTCCGTATAATTGACCCTGTAATAGATGAATAGGACTGAAATCAACCACATCAGACCAACTATTAGGATCACAGGTGCTTGAGGGTTCATTGACTGAGTTCATTTTGTAAGTGAAAAGAACCCCGTTGAATGCTAAACAGCGCACAACCAGAACTAACTCTGCTACACCAAAACGAATGGCATCGTCATAATCAGCAGAAACACAAGAGGAAACCAGTGGCGCTTCACTGCTCTACCAGTTTGTCAAGTTATTTGTGTAGAGCATTACCTTGGAAAGGAATTAGGCTGAGTTTGTGATTTGATGCTCAGATGCTGACATTTTCGCAACATGTTAACTGGATTCCCGCTTCAGGGGACAATATCTTGTTCCCGTTTAATCGTTAAAACTTCAACGAATAAACACACTAGTATTACAGTCACTGACAAAATGACAAATTTCAGTGGTTTTTTTGGTACACAAGTGGCGTTAAAACATTTATGCTTAAAACTTGGACGGTATTGGCCCAAACGCACCGACCGATGTTGAGAATGTCGACGGCTGGCGACGAACTTGACCATCATCACCAAGACAAGCACAGCTACTGCGTTCTTAACCAAGAATATGATGTGTTCCTAGGTAAGAAATCCCTACAGCTCTGAAGTGCACCGTTTGATGAGAAAACTAAACACTCAAAGTCAAACTGAGTAGCGCCAAGTTGAGTGATAACGCGCTCCAACCAAACAACCAAATCCATTCATACAGAACTATGAATTCTAATATTCAATCTGTTTGCCGAGGCTGCGGTGCACTCATTCTAGAAGCCAGTCTTTGGTGGTAAATCCATACTGCTCTTTTTCTCGGGCGAAAATAGCTAATTAATCATCCATTCTTCACACGTCGCGCATAGGCTGGACATGCCTACGCAGTGCGTGCACTGTGGAATGCACTTTTGCGTTTTGTGGTAAAACCAACGATCAATGTTCTCAGATTTCACATACACTAATTGGTGGTGGTAGAATTCCGAGAGTACAGCTGCTTTCATTTCTTAAAATGATCACGTGACTGCGTGCTAACAGGATTGTAGAATTTCCCAGGAGCAATGCAGATAGACTGTCAATCTGTTAAATTGGGAATGCGAGAAATCTCGAAACAGCATGTAGGTACATCATTCCCGTGCACACACACAAACATTTTGATATTTCGTTCACCTACATGCCTTCTAAAGGTAAACTTACTCGCCTGAGTTGTGATCGCTTAATCCCTGATCAATATTCATCCTTCTTCGAAGAGGATGAACGTCCTCCTTGGAAGTCTGCACAACCACTCCTGACCCTCCGACGAATTAGCGTATGAACCGTCGAAGATAGGGCACCTCTAAAAAGGTTATATAATCCAATCTCACATGTTCATTATGGACTACTGTACACGTTCGGACCTGCTGTGCAGTCGCATCTTTTGGCGCTCCGACTCCGATACAGTTTTCTCGGATCTATTTTGTCCTACAACGCTCACCGACATACCATTCGATTTCTCTTTGGGAGATCTATTGGAATATACCATCTATATTCATCTGTGAAAATTTTTTACGGTGTTCACGACTAACGGATTTACAACGTACGCGGCCTCCACATCCACGCGTACAAGTATACCCAGTTTTATTGGCCGTTATCCCGTTTCTACACTAGAAGAAAGCTGACGACGAGTTCTATCTAGTGCAGCAAATTGCACTAAGATCGGTGAAGTATTACGCGAGCTACCAGCTTTCATACATCCGCCGAAATTCATCCTACGTGCTACCCCACTTGCCCTGCCAGTGTCGAAACCGCACACACGATCCGCTCACCCGATGCAGGCGACCAGGCCGACAAAGAACCGCAAAGCGTCCACACCCACGCATACGTCGAACCAACCGACCAACACGTGCAAACGCGCAACGCGATCCGCTGCGCACACAAAGAACACGGCCGTGCCAAACCCGACCGAGACCTTGACTCATCCAATCATGGAACAATCACCTCACGGTCATTGCGCTGTTTGCCAACACACACACCAATATCCTTTGGTCATTGTAAAGCAAAATGCTTTTTAGACCAATATAACCTTGATTTACCTTGATTTACGGTGTGACAATTCGAGAATCTTGATCAACGAAGGATGATGAATCGGAATCGCACTGGCGATACCTGTTCGTTTTCCGCCTTAACTAGGTCGACTAATTGATGTTGCAGGAAATTCTCCTGTGATTTCCAGCTGTCCGCATATTACCGTCTATAATATTTACCTGATCATTAGGTGGTCCCTAACTAATAATGGCGATTAATTTAGCTCAGCAGTCCTCAATCCACGACGTGTGAACCACACATCTGAGAAGGCTTTACTCTTGTAGCCAATTAGATACGTCACGTGTGGATTCCATGACTGAAGGATGAGTGGCACTATATGCAGTTCAAGTGCGAGTGAATCGCACCGTCGATCAGGCGCTCATGGTCGAATGGTTACATCTAAAAGACTAGCTGGCAGATCCTGGGTCCGAGACCCCCTGGATTTGAGTGAGATTAATAAGGCTGATGAGTTCGAATGTGTATGAAGCAGCTGTATAGCATGGATCATCACATACAGGACAAAATCTTCTTGGAGAAAAATGTTGCAGGCTCAGATAATACAAAAGGTCATCGAATTGTCCGCCGAGCTAAGTACATCAATTATTGACGCTTCATCACCAGTCAATATGATTTCATTGGCCGGTTGTCCGGGCGCGAAGCGTCACTGGTTGTGCGTGTTAATATACGTATTGACAACCAGTGCTGACTTTCACTTATGACTGGTTGTTCTTTCGGTTGGCTCTACTGCTTGGCTTGCTACCCTACATCATGACTGATCGGTGGTCAGGTATGTTCATACTACTTCAGTTTGGACGGATGAACGAGCCTGAGACTAACCACAGAAAAAAAACTCGCACGGAGTATATGACATCTCGCAAAATGGAACTTCTCAGTTTAAAACATTAACAACTAATTTCATGCACGGGACAACACTTGCCATAATTTCAGGGAACCACTTTCTAGTACCCCAAAGCCTCTTGAAAAATTTGGAACTCCACTACTCCCAATGACACAGTGTGTCTACCCATGCTATCAGAGCCCAATTTAATACAGTAAACGGTCGCCTACCGACTTATGACAAATATTTGTTCTAGGACATGAATTAATTGGATTCATCAGGGTTAGCTTGCTGTGAAACCAGTGCTCTACTTATTTAGCACGCACGGCACTTTACAGACGCTAACTAAATCGAAAATAAAGTTTGACCCTATTAAGACAATCTTTCTGTCGATTGGGGGCGATCGAACATCCAATCAGTAAGATTTTAGTGGAGACTTCTTCTCGTTCATGCCAATTAAACCATCTTGCGATGAGAACCAAACTGATTAGGAGTTAATTTTTCCTGGTATCAATGGCTGGGACAGGTGATTGTTTTCCATAAGAATTAAATGCTATGGGGATCACCAGTTCCACCAAATGAAGATTACGTCTCGACGAAACTCCCGTTCAGTGATGTTCAAGACAACCAATGTCTCGGTAATGGTGGGAATATCCTAGCTTTCGTACAATCCAAGAAGGGATTTTCTCGGGTTACGTGAGTCACTCGCTATGGAGCTTGGAGAAAGTCCATCGCTCGATTAGAATCCGGAATTTCCCTTGAAGGAAGCCCCAATATCACCATGTTTTATTTGAACGTCATCGGAAACCAACTGAGAATATCAAAGTATTTGCAGATGTTCGAAGGTACATTGAATGATTACCACTGATCATAAAACTGAAACGAAGGACTGGTTCCCTGTTTATGCCATATATTTTTGGTCTCATAAACCGTAGCACGGCGTCAAACACATGTTCCCCATTATGTCATGGACGTTCAGTTCGTCAGCAATCCTCGATAAATTCGTCTACCTATTGGACAGCAGCATGAACTGGACGAAAAGTATCTTGAAGAGACCAGTGAGACAGCAAAAGTGTCTTATTGCCGGGTGAATAATGCAGAATGCGTGGATATGATGACCGTCCCCACAAAACGCCAATTTGACTGTCCCGATATGGACGTAACACGAGACTCATAAAGTTGCTGAAAACTGTTCGACAGTCCACGACCGCTCTCGCCCTTCATGGAATTCATCTGGTAAGCACAGTTCCCGATTTTCCGTCAACCTTGTTCTACTTCGATACATATTGCATAAAAATAGACAAATACACTCATTTGCAGACCAATTTGGTTTCATGATTCATCCGAATCTCTTATTTATGATGATTTTCAAATGATTGTGCTGCACCAGACCGTCTCGTGTTTCAGTTAAGGAACATCATAAACGAAAGATTTGGCGGGATTCAGGCGAGTCGCCCGTGAATGCCAAACTGGTATGCAAACGAGTGTGTTTGTCGTACCTCCGGCTATCTTCGTTCGGATAAACACGAATGGGTGAGCATAACCCCTAACCAATAGACAAGGGATGATGAGAGTAGTGTATAATCATCATCATCATCGACAGCAGGACATCAGTGTTCAACATCGATGTTTCACTGCCGTAGTAGTGTATGTCGAACCTAAAGTGGACAGAGGCTCACGGAGCGCTAACTTGGAATAACACTTCATGCCTATTGTATAGTTTGATTACGCGCAAGTAGCTCACAATTTTATTCGATGCGTCTTTTCCAGTGAGATAGGTCACTGCTGTTTTTAAACCAGGAGAGGCAAGACTGCTCTTGGGCATTGGTTCATCAAGCAAATAAACCGTGATATCCAGAAAATCATCCCAACTAAAACGTCATATAACCCGTCCTTTATTAAGTTGAAGTATATCACAAGTGAGCGACTTAACTGAGTATCTCCCAGAAACCAGATTAGTTTTCAAATGAGTGTATTCCGCGAACTGAGTCCAATTTGGTCTCAATTAGAACACAAAGTTGACGAAGACTCAGGTCTGCGCCTACTGGAGGAGACCCAAGAACAAAACGGATAGTGACTTATCAGAAGTATTCCCTTAGGAAAGAGAACTCAGTTCTTTCTTCTAAAGAGCACCAAACATCGCTGTGCCAGTAAGTCACACTCAACAGGGGAATTGACAAAACAAACCGACCACGTGTAATGGAATCACGGGACACAACGTATGGAGCTTCGCTTGTGACCATTAACCTATCCAGGAAAGAAGCAACCTACAAAAATGGTTATCAGAAGAGACAGCAAATTCACTTCCGGGTGCGAAGTTGGCCTGATTTGATGTTCCATAATCAAACGTAGAGAATTTCCGTACCGTTACTCATCGACAGGCTTCCCACAAAAGTGAAACCAAGCTGATTTGGACCATTTAGAACTAACTCAAACAGAAAGTAAAGTAGTACAGTATTACCCAATGCTTGGATCTATTTCACTGTATCTCATTCAGCGTGTACTGCATATAAGATAACATTATCCTGTAGCAATCATACAGTTTGCTACTGGAAAGTGCGACATAGCTGTTCCAAAATTACCAAAACAATGCTAAGGAAATAAAAATTTCTCCGGTATCCATCCATGCGCGGTGCAACTCGAAATCCGTACAATCATATGCAACCGGATGACTAAGGAATAGAAATGTCTCACGAAGAAGCCACGGGTGGAGTCGAATCACGAAACTCCTAATCACAATCTGCGTTTTAAACTGGGGAGGGAGGAAAGGACGTTTGACCCGTTACCAGGAACGGGATCAATAATGATGAACTCTCGCGACGGAGTGGGCTCTCTTTGGGAGATTTATGTAAACATTCCTTGCAAACAAACTCTGAATTGGGCTTAATTGCCAAGATAAATTCGTGACACACGGCCAAACCTGTAAAAGTGACCGGAGGAATTAGTTTCATTCTAAGTACTTAATTCAACTGGATACTGCCGGATACGCAGTAACCGGATTGATAAAACCGTACGCATCAAGTCACTCAAAGTAACCTATGTTTTCTGAGATAGAAAAAAGTTTATTTGTTCATTAAATATGTACAAATTCTGTTTGAAGTGTGTGGGGGAGAAGGGTGGTCAAGATGGACGCTTCTGCTTCCAAAATTTGCGCACGTCTTCATGTCCGGCTTTGGAAACAACCATTAAGCGTCGTTCGGGATTCTCCCACAAAAGAACACCAATGCTCTGGAAAAGTAGCAAATAAACGAACCGCAAACACCATAAGATATTGAAAATGAAAGACGAAACTCACATATCGAGTAGGGTTCCGGTAGATCACTTCTAGACTTTTCCGCCCGTAAGCTACAAAACAGTAAGCTCAAATGGATGGGGAATACATCGAGAACTCTACCAGTAGCTGTGGCGGGATGACGCTACGTCTACGACTGAGTGAGACGGCAATCACCTCTGTGAATCTACTGTACGCCAATAACTGACACGAAAAACACGAGATCGCATAAGGAGATGGACATCCGTGGGTTAGTACTAATGTTACGGAGTATGTACGGAATTTGTGTTTAAAACCACCAGTGCTACCCACAAGGTGATGACACGCTCTTTTTGTTCAAAAGCGATTCATTTATACGAGGCAATTCTTGGCCAGGAGCGAATACCTTGACACCTATTTGAGATAATGCCAGGGTTAACGGGAGAAATCCATTTGTCCTCGTGTCCCTTGGTTCCATTCCGCGTTGCGTCACACCACCCTGTATTCCAAGCACGCAGTCAGTAAATTTACGACCTACCGAGATACCTGATCTTCACGCCCAGATGTACCAGCATCATATGTTGGCAAAGTGCCAGTCCTGTTATCAGTCTTGTGATGCACACAGCTATAGCTAATAAAAGGGGAAGCAGAACACTTGTACAACATCAAACTATGTGCCATAAAAGATCTTAATATGTGTTTAATTTTTTTCATACAAACGTTTCCAAGTGTTATTCTGACGATACCCAGTAGGGATGCCCAGACCTGATAGCCATCAGTATTCAAGACAGCAAGGTTAGGTTTCAGAAATGCTGTTTCACTGGTGTGAAGCCGTGATAACGCATCTACGGAAAAAACTGCTGGGATAATAGCAAGACGGATGACGGAGGACGGCGTGAGACAAACACCTGACAGGACTCCACATTCATGGGAGGAAGCATAGAACAAGCCAGTTAGCATTCGCTCGACAGTCCACGACATCAACGATAACCCTAACAAGACTAGCTAAATATAACACACTACCCATAAGGTTGCCGAAAACGCTTCGATAGCCCTCAACCGGTTTTGTTTATCAGATAGGTGCTATCTCCGATTTCCTTTCAACCTTCTACTCTACTCGAACCCCAATCAGAAGGATTTCGACACGAAGCGGACCATCATAAACCGGAAAATCGGATGAGTTTCCATTCAAAACCAAATTTGTATGCAAGTGAGAATATTTGTAGGAAAGCTACCCTTAATTGTATCTAAAGGACTCACTCACCTTTGCAAAGTCTCGGACCATTTCAAAGTCTGCACTTTTCGAGAACTGTTCATAAAGACAGCCTTCTTGAAATACGAAACGATCTCGTTCCAATTCCCATAGACGAATTTGGTCGACCAGCGTGGGCGGGAGAATAGGAGGCTAGCGGGGAAAGAGAGAAACGATGGGCGGGATACTAGAAAGGAGACCTCGTCAAATATAAGATATAGTCAAAAATAATAAAAAAAAACGTATGCAATTGAGTCGAATCTCCATGACCAGAGACAATTGTCATGTCAACTCTCAGTCAGAGAGGACTACCCGCCGAACTGGAAGTTTCTTGTACAGGCTTGTCAGGATCATCGCGAATGGGTTATGCAGAACAACTTGGTTGTCGCACCACGCACAGATTCCCAGGACTTCTGAAAGCGCAGCAGTTAGGTGGAGATATCATACACCAAAGAAGTTTGTTTAATACAAGTAACGCTGACCAATGGGGGCGAGATGGCCCGACCTCTGCAACTCGACTTCGCCTGTCTAGGCTTGGACGACCTGGCAGTATCCCATCCCTTGTGCTTCCTCCGAGTGGCATGACAGTTAGGCACCGGAAGGGTGTTACAGCTGAACGTTTTTTTTACCAATGGATTTTGTTCGATACCGAAAAGTCGAGAAGCACTGCGTAGCTGTTCCATCATTGATGGGAACCATCGGCAGAGACCAAAATCCACAAGCCTCCGCGATCTAACATGACAGGGTTGGATAGGTACGTGATTGAAGGCTACTGCCGCTCAACTGCAAGTATTTGATGTTGACCAACCTCAAAAATAACGATGGGTTGCCGTAACTATTATCGTACCATTATAAATTATAAACGGATATTCAGTTGAGTTTACCACTGGCACCAAGTAAATTTGAAAATAAGTACATAACTTCCTAACGGTGCAGTCTGGTGTTGGAGTAAGAAACAGGTTGGATGGAAACTGAGAGACTAAAACCAACTCAGGAGCCCCAACAAAGGCGAAACCGAAAGTGGGCAGTCGAAGAGCTTTTGGAAAACCTATAAGTGCCGTCCCGTCACGAATGTCGTTCCATGTGTTACTAGAAGTAGTATTTGTGCAAGACATTCAAATGAAACTTGGTGTAAACTAGGAAATCGATTGACAATCATGCCACTGTGCTTTATTTGCTTTCTTGAACATACTACCGACGTCTTTCAAGTAGTGGGAACGTGGAATTTCGATTATCAAGCCTGTTCCATATGACAGCCGAGATAAACGGCCTGAACGGCAAATCGACAAGATTGATATCAACAGTCGGTGATGATACGCCCCATCGTTAAGCCAATTAGTACTGCCACCAACAACAGTGACAGACATAAAAACGACACACACTGGCGAGGAGCCCTCGAAACAAGTGTGATGGTGATAGCCTACCAACAAATTCCATTGTACCTTCACATCAAAGTATTCCACGGAAGATAAGTACAGAAAGTGCTACAAAGAGCTGAGTTGGTAGCTATATGCTGAAGCTCCGGTCTCTCGTGTAGGCCTGGGGCCTTCCAACGAGACAACAGGTATAGTGATCAAATTTGAGGACTAAACCAGGGTGGGGATTTTGAGTCACTCTTGTAATTATAAATTCTGGGACGTTGCGTGGAAGATATCGAACTCCATGGGTGATAGTCCCATACTGTTGAGAAGGAATCGAACAAACTAGTCAAAAGGTATGCACTCCAGGAGTTTGCAGGAATTATCGGGACGGGAGTAATAACGAAACGAGATTTAAGCATAATGAGGCATTATTTGACCCCTTCCAGAGAGTATCCACTCTTCGACAGGACCTCACACTGAGTAGTTGGCGGACAACAACACTGTGAATTCCCTCTGACTGTGCGGATTCCCTTCAGAGGTCTTTCCTGGAGAATAATGAACAGAGTTTGAGACACCTAAGCAGTGAATCCAATAACCAGAAGGTCAGCGTTTCAACCAACCTGGCTTTTCGACAGTTCTTATTTAAGCTTGGGCAACGTGGCAGTTTATCGGCCTTCGTAATTCGATCGAGTTGCATGGCAGCCACAGGCGGGCGTTTGCCTAGTATTCCTGTGCTTGGTAATCAACGACACTATTCAGTAAAAGGTGCATGGGCGACAGCAGCGAGTGTTTACCCATGAAAGTAGAAAAACATTACATAAGAAACATCTCAGTGCCCCAATCCGTCAAAGTATTGCCACACTTCCGCGGGTGACGATTCGGTGAAAAAAGCGTAGTATGTGAGAGCAATCAAAATCAGCAAAAAAGACACAACAAACCCCATTTTCAATGTCACGCTTACCTCACGAAGCATATCCGGATGAGCATTTGTTGTCAAGAAGGAAATAATCTAAACAGAGTAGAGCATGGTCATGGTGAGTGCGGGCAGCACCTACCTGGTCAGCTGTGATTCCACGGATCAGTGCCTCGCGAACTGAGTCACGCGTGATATCTGCGACTACAAGATTCGGGAATCGGGCACGAATTTTACTGAACAAACTGAGTAAGGCTGTTCGGAGGGGAGAATCTGGGACACGCGATGGTGGATGGGAATGAAGAAAGACATCAGTGGTTTAAACAGAGATAACTAGTGATATGAAGCATGAAATAACTAGTAAGTCTGAGTATGCCTTAAAAGGCTCCGTTTCCGAATGTTTGTCTAACTGATCCCTGCTAGGAACACTGGATATGTGGAGGTAGAGTTCATTCAAAGTCGAGTCATTCAAAGGCAAGAAGCACCAATTTGAGATGACTGAGAAACGAATAAACGCGGACTCAAGGTTGAAAATCAATGCTAATAGGGAGGTATCGGCACAAAAAGTAGCACAGCAAAATGGCTATGCATGACACAGATGGAACAACGGCGAGGCGTGACCGTTTGCACACAGGACGATTACTGTTAAACAACACGTGCAGTCCGGTTCGACCAACCTGTGTAAGCATAAAGTCGAAAATTGGTTTCCAGCAAAATGTAGCCGACATCACTTGTGCTGGACGCGGTCGGCTGCACAGAGTCTGTACCGTCGAGATGCGATACTCCTGTCGGTATGGCATTGAGGACAGAACCTGAAGACATCGCAGGCCGGTGGCATCGGGATCCAGAGAGAACGGTAGCCAATGGTGTGACATAGAAGCGCGGGGCAGTACGTTTCCGCTGATACGCAAGACCAAGTTCGCGCATCTGCTGAAGCACTTCCTGTTGGGGAGCAGTTAACGCATCAACTGGATAGCTCTGTGAGAAAACAGATAATGAAAACCTGTACCAAGAGCAATGATCGAAGGAGGACGTTGAAGCCAAGAGGACAATTAATACCGTGAGGTCAAAGTCAGTAACAGTCAGTAACAGGCAACCAAACCGCCTGAACTTGTATACTAGGGTGTTTTAACAACCGACGGGCCTTGTTTCGCAAGTGGCTGGTGGAAAAATCGATCGACGAAGTTGGTCTGGCATCAAGGTGCGCTCCGAATGGTCAATAATGCGAGTCCAGTAACTCATCATATTTCACCATCACTTGGCGCAAGTTCCAGGTTTCACTTGCACAAGCGAGCTGGTCCTCCATTGTTGCAGCTGTGTTCCACCCAAATAAGGTAGATTAGTACAGTTTTTGTCTTGTTTTGGCTGTGAATCCACCTTTTGCAGTTTCATTGCTGTTCTACCAGCACACTTCAGAGTACCAGACAGATTAATGAGCTGAGGTATTATCGTTACTTCAGACACACAATACGAAACCTGATATATTACTGGAAAAGAGGTAACAAGGTAAACTTCAATTATTGTCCCGGGTATGTTTCAAACAATGCACAATCATTGCTGACATTGAAAGTTCGATTTTGACGGAGACATTTTGTGTTTTCCGTAGTAAAACACGTTTCCAGTTGTAATACAGTCATCATCATCATCGACAGTATGACATCAGTGTTCAACACCGATGCTTCACTGCCGTACACCCATGATTTATTTGCCTTACTTATTGTAAAGAAAAGAGTAAAGGTGGACCGAGAAGGGATTTAGTGCCAGCTTACCACAATCATTCCGGGGTGCATATACCTCTAGATATTCACTCGGCGATCTGTATAGAAACTAACAACAAGAACGCAACTGACATCGGTCGGCAGCCACATCTTGCAGTGTCTTCAACCAGGCGCAGTGAGGATCGCGTGTCCACATCCTGAAAGGTGAGTAGCACCGACAGCACCGAAGCGCTTCGTGTTTTTTCATACCCCTATGCTAGCCCAAGGTTTGGCAGCCTCAGTGCTTCCGCCAATCTGAGTTGACATGGAAAACACCACACTCTTCGGTAAACGATGGCTAGGCATACGAAACACATGTCCCAACCAACGCAGCTTCTGGTGCTGGACACATTCTTCAATGGAGCCATTGAACAACCGAAAACGGACGTTCTACCTGCCTCATTACGGATCCTACGATAACGACTAACAAGATCTATGGTTCTGAGACAACAACAACCTGAAGATGTCTCAGTTCCGCTGCTCGAACAGGTCCAGTCTCACAGCCATACAACAAAACAGCCCGTACTGTAGCTTGATACACACGTCCCTTCAGATTCAGAGATAAACCATTCTGACGCCATAAGTGTCCCAAGTTAGCAACCGCGGCCCAAGCCTTGCAGGTTCGTGCATTCACCTCATCTGTCACACTACAATCAGAACTAATACAACTTCCAAG
>NW_008751801.1:1064609-1108805 GCF_000715545.1 Opisthorchis viverrini
CGGGATGACTTTGGTCAGTTCATCCAAGAATAATTGCGCCTTCTCCGCCTATTCGAACATGAGAACGATGTCGTCTGCATATTCCAGATCGACAAGGTTTTCTTCACTGGCTATTTGAATACCAGGGTTTTGGAGACCCACCAGCGTTCGTCTCATTATTTCATCGATCACAAAGTTAAAAAGGAATGGGGAGAGTGGGCATGCCTGACGGATACCTCTTTGTGTATGGAGGCTTTTGGAGAGCTCTCCGTACACTCACACGTCCAGAAGTCTGAGAATACAAAGAACGTATTATGTTTACAAACTTCCCGGGTATTCCTTCGTGGGCAACATCTCAAGAAACTTCCCGGGTATTCCTTCGTGGGCAAGCATCTCAAGAAGAACAGACCGATCAACCGTGTCGAATGCGCCTCGGAAATCCAGGAATACTAGAATTGTGGGTCGCTTATACGTATGGCGTTGTTCTAGCACCTGACGAAGTGTGAAGATTTGGTCAACACAACCCCTACCAGGCCGGAATCCCGCTTGCTGCTTTCGAGTCAGAGTCTCGCGAGCCACCGTAAGGCGACGAAGCACAATTGACGCCAACAGTATCGTTACAACCGGGGTCAAGCTGATCAAACTGTGGTCACCACACTCACTACGCGCCCCTTTTTTGAAAACGGGCACTATTACCGATTCTCCCCAGTTGTCTGGGACAGGCTTTTTTTCGCAATCGCAAACAAACAGATCGGACAAGCGTGACTGGGGAACTTCAGCCCCGTCTTTCAACAATGTGGGTAGGATGTCTCTAACTTGCATGCAGTGTGGTGAAGCACCTAAATCGCCTGCTACGCGCCCCTTTTTTGAAAACGGGCACTATTACCGATTCTCCCCAGTTGTCTGGGACAGGCTTTTTTTCGCAATCGCAAACAAACAGATCGGACAAGCGCTGACTGGGGACTTCAGCCCCGTCTTTGAACAGTGCGGGTGGAAGGTCACCCGGACCAGGAGCTCGGTGGCGCTTGAGAGGACAGACTACGATTCATTGACCAGATCCTCGATCGCATAATATAGGCTTTATTTCAAAACACATCACGGTAAGCAACGAAAGAAAGATGGTAAGATAGCACTTCTCATGTGTAGATAACAGCTTTATCCGATTTATTCAAAACGGCAGGCCAATTTGGTCAGTAAGATAGAAACAGAGAAGCATTCTATAACATTGACGCTGCCTAAAGCGCGACAGGCTTTTTAAAATGAAGAGTTCGATAAAATCTACCCAGCTCTCGTTATCCTTAAGATGGCAGTGTCAAACTGAATAAAACACTATCTAATGAAATGAAATTGTATATGCAATCAACCATAAAAAGATCTAGTTCTCGAACCTCGAATGAATAGCCCTCCTGCTACAGTAAGGTATTAAATAAAGAGCCGTCGGAAATGCAGCGTTGCTACAGGTTTACGAGCAATAAACTGCACTGAGATCCACGATTACGAACACCAGAGTATTGCGGTTGACTAGATAAATGGTTGCAACCAACAGAATGGACTCACGAATATCTTGCTGTGGTTAACGTGAGAGGTTGAACCTATATCCCGCCTTTATTGAACACGGATTAAGGAACCGCTATGCTTAACGCTGTCCGGTGTTACCGTTAATCTTTCTACCAAAAACATGACTCACTCACAAACACATGGCAGAAGTACTCAGAATACCCAATGTTGGACTTCCATTTATGATGATGTGCAAGGAATTAGCTGTTCCTCCGAAGACTGTCACTAACACAAAGCGCTCAACTAAGGTACTTTTTAGGTGCATACCTGCCACACGGCCCAAGAAAATTACGAGGAACTCGAATAGCACGAAAATGCCAGAAACTATATTTGGTGAACGGAAAAGCTAAGGCTGAATTCATACTTCATTCCCATTTTACTCCTACATGTCAAGCAAAAGCTCTCAATGACGCACACTGGGTCAAAACCAGAGGACAAGTACTACTTCCAGCATCGCCGTGGAATTGTCAACGAATGTTCGAACAAACATAATATCCTCAGGAAAATACGAAAATACTAATACAAGACAGACCAGTGCGAACAGGCCGAATAAAACAAACCTTTTCCGGGGACAAGAAGCTCAACTGGAACACGAACTGGAGAGCAGCGACCAAATTTTTCTTTGTTTCCTAACAGACAAATGATGAACAAAAGCCATCACACAAAAGGCATACCTTGAGGTAGTCAAAATAGTGCAGGAGGAACAAGCGGACCTGATCGGGACGACTCATGAGTAAGAAATGAAATCCGTGTTTCGTGATTCCGACAGGTGTATCAGGTGTTCCACTGGGTGTATATAACGGACGGATGAGAGACAAACTAAGTGATTATTACCCTTTCATCAAATTGGACAACAGAAGAACGTCTTGCACGACCGATCCAACTTCAGAAGATTCAGACCCAACCATGAAATGTAAGAGGGACTACAGAATCATTGAAGAAGAAAACAAACGCGACGTACGTCCCAGCGTTCTGCAGCATAGGTTTCTAAGAAGCCCACGTCTTTCGAGTATTTATCCACCGTAGTCGAACCCAAATCTCCAAGCAATGATTTTCCACTGAAAAGTTACACAAGGGATAATGATCAGTACTTACCCGCCAAATAAAGAAATGCGAAGAGACTCTTGATACTTTTTGCTCAAACACCAGGCTCCTCTGGCGACATTCCCATCAACCGAATGCCATATGCGCAAATCCGATAGTGCCCTACAGGCGTCTTGCAACAGTGCCTGAGAACCTTTTTCCACCCAACCAGAAACAATGGATTTGGGGATCGGTTGCTCAACAAAGAGAAGCCGCGCGACAAAGTGTTTTGCTAACTCTGGTAGTTCGCGAAATATTACCAGACACGTGGGTGGATGAGAGAATAACTCATCCAACAGCAAAATATCCACGTTCCGGATGTATTCGAAAATTGATGCTGCTTTTGGTTCATTCATTAGAAAGTGGAAAACAGTAGTGTGCACTGCACACTGAATGGAGAGTGAACTTATTCTGAAAGTGCAAAAGAATACGTAAATGTATGACACCGTAATGAACCAAGCAAAAACAGCATCCGGTTTATGGCTCTTGTCAGCCCAAACAAATGTGTTTACCCATAGAATTGAGAACACTTTTGGTCAGGCACTGCAGCGCAGTTGAGCGAAAAGTGAGAAGCAGTGTACTGGAAAGACTGTACGAGGTAACTAAGACCGAAAGCAGGATAAGCAGTTGTGTACAGAGTGCAGATGGGAGCCAAAACCAATGACATTCATGAAGGACGCGTAAAATTTAAGTAAACACATCTGTATAAACGCAACGACAATTCGAAAAAGGCAAATAGTCATAATTTTAAAGGTAATCTAAACGTTATGACGAAAATTTTCTTTTGGGAGGCCGACGGATGCCGATTTCGACGAAAAATAACTGACGTCCAGAAGATAAACATGCATATACAACCAGCACAAGTAAAAAGTTCAAAGGATGAAGACACCATCTCTAGTATTCTTTAGTATGATGTGCCTAAATGAGTGAACCGATCTCCTACTAGACTTCCACTAGAGGCCAGGGGTTAGCGCACCAATTTGGGTATCTGGAGTACTGTGAAAAACTTACTACTCTCATGACAAAATACCAGATAACTGACCAATTCGGAACGTATCTGCTTTCCTGATGATGAATCCGCGTCCCGAAAAGACGATAGGGCACTGTGCAGGTACCCAGTTGCCATATAAGATAACCGATGTCCGTTTAGCTGTATCACGCTCTAGTTGCCTAGATGCCACGCCACCCGAAGGAAGCACGAGGTTTGGGATACTGCCAGGCTTCTCAAGCCTGGGGTTCAAAATTGGGACTTTCCGGTCAGCCAATTCCCTGCCTAACCACTGAGTCACACATTCTTATGCTGTATACTTGTTCTATTTTCTTCATCGTTGATTACTAAGTCACCTTTTCTCGTTTCAGTTCACGGTGAGTTTTGGATGAATAAAACTTAGCTTCTGGGCTCTTAGTCTTTTTTGTTCTTATTTTGGTTGTCGCCGCTCACCACCCCTCGTCGAACACAATTTATTATTCCAAAGATTTTCATCGAACAATAAATCGATTCTTGTGCCCTGAACGGTTCGATACCGATCCCAATACGCAAGATATCTGGGAACACCGGTTTTTCACTTTAGTGAAAGTCCTAGAGTCAGTTGCTTCCCATTCACCAGATAGGCTGAAAATCTTGTTCAGCTGAGTTTTTCCTAAGTCTTATTGCTCTATCAAAGACAGTCAGTATTATGAATAAGCTATTGCAACCTTGTGAGAAATTCATATGCAACCGAAAAATGAAATTCTGTAGCCAAAACGGAGATCAGAAACTTGATCAATTTGTGCAAAGGCTTCGCAGTTTTTCTATAGATATTCTGTTCACCCACGTTGTGAACGCCCCGCAAAAGACGCGACCCTCAAAATCTGTGAAAATAAAGGACGTCTTCAAAAAGCATGCAGATCTACTACTGGTCCGAATGTTAAAACTCATCTGCTTCAAGTGCACCATCTTGCGTCAAGCTGCGTCCACCGACTGTCCCAAAGAATCAGTCAACGATGTGGAAACCGATGAAATTCCACTTTGAGCTTTTCTTGATACTGGTATCCCAGAAAGCTTCAGTTCCGAAAGTGTAGTCCGTCGAAACCACCGCCAACTGAGACCAATTTGACATCCATCCAGCACAAAATTTTACTCCTCGACGTTATTTTTAACATTTCAAAAAGTAAAACATGTATCCCTTTTTTAAGTTTTCAGTATTACGTTACCTCTGTGTGGATGCTGCTCGGCGGATTTCCACACAAATGCCGTTCTACCGCTCGCAGTTAGACGCTGCCACGGCCGAGACGCCCATGCTGCACAAGATTGGCCAAAACTCTTAACTACCTGCCGGTCCGGCAGAAGGCGAGCTCTGATTTGTCAAAATCTTGGATCAGACAACCAATAATGACCAAGTATCTGTCGAATGCCGGTAGCCAGTAATGCATCCAGGTGTCAGAATTTCCAGTGTTGTTGTGGCATATACTTCATATACAACGTGTTGTACGACTGTTCTTGGCCTGATTTTGTGCATCACGGGTTCACAGAATGATACGCAGGATGAAGGCTTTCGCCCAAGTTTCCCGGGTCGCTTTTGTTCTTATCGGTCAGTGGCTGTCGTTCACCTGAAAGGCACGGGTGAAAAAAGGTTGTAGCACTGTTCTTTATGTTCTCAGCGCGCGGCAGTATGCTTGCCAGCGCGAGAATTCACATAAATGAATGTCTAATAGTGCTTTAATCTGGGTTCTAGAAGGAGCGTGAACAACCGACGGAGGAAAGTAATTCCAAGCAGCTGCTACCCAAAATGAGAAAAAATTTTGTCTAATGAATGTGTGCTCTGAGCTTGAAAATGTTCTTACTATGTCCCCGCCGTGTTCGCCGGGTGAACGCTAAAAAACCTGTTTGCCAAGCTTTGTAAAGTAAAGTAAAGCCATAAGGCCCAATAGCAGATGAAATCAAAGATCAGCACACAGTGGTCGCTATGTCCCAGTGGAGCGTTAATTGTTACCTGATCAACGAAGTGTCTTTCGTTGGTGATGACCAAATCCAGGAGGGATGGTAGTTGGCCTGCGCGCTGGAGCTCAATCCAGGAGGCCTTTTGGGCGTTGAAGTCACCTACCAGCAGAGGATGTGTGAAGTGGTAGTTGGAGGAGAGTTGCTCAAGAGTTTGTGTGAGGGATTGGTCATCTTCAGGGGACTCGAAGGGCTACTGTTGTGTCTCACTACCTCAAGCAGGCTAGAACCAGAAGATACCGCACTCGTAACGTTTGCCTTGAAATCGGAATTAAACTATGTAGTCCTGAAGCGGTTTACTTTCTTCTGGTGGCTGGCAACGGGATCCAGCAGACTACTGGCCACAATTCTGCTCTGGGCGGGTCATCCAATACCCTCACGATCAGGGGGCGTATACCTACTGAAAAGACGAACTGAGAACTTCTCCAACCAGCGTAAAGCTGGTTGCTTTCGTTTTCGGAAAGCGTTTTCACCCCAACAGTGCTACAACCAGCCGTCCCGGATCAGCTCCACGAACGGCACCTGAAAACAACCAGGATAAAATCCTTTGCTCGGAGTTACGTCTACTGGCTCTTGATGGACTCACGGATTGATCAAATCTCAAAACCTGCCTGCGGCGTGGTGAAACATCCGAAGTTCCGGTGAAAACCTACTTCGGTCATGGCCGCAAACAGCCAAACTCGGGTATCGTCTTTGCATCGACCATGCGGGTGGCCAATTTCTTCGCTGTAATCGACGCCTACATCAAATGTCCGTATTTTTTCCGGTGAAGGCCCGACAATATGCCACAGAAATTCGGTAACTCTAGCCATTATTCAGTCATTTTGGAACAGTAGGGACCATTGTATTCAAAAACCGCAGTCGGTTCGTATGGTCGGCGTTCGCAGATCTCCATACGTCGCCGTTTCATCTACTGTCAAACGACCAGGCGGAAAGCATCCCTGAAACACTGAAGCTTGCCCTTCGGAAAAGTGTAGGTGAGGAACCAATGAAAGGGATCTTGCAAAGTTTCCCGCCAGCCTATCGAGCGACGCGAAGCACTAAGTCACCCGATGGAGTTTCACCATCCGGGGCTCTGCTTCGCAAAAAGCTCAAAATATTGCACGACACCATGCGGCAACACCATACGGCAGTTTGGTCACCGCAACCACGAATGGAGGAACAGTTCAACCGGTATCATGAAGCAACCACTCGCTCTTTCAGGGAAGGTCAGTGAGTGTTCGTTTGCGACTACGGCGGTGGACGGCTTACGTGGACTCCAGGACACTTACTTCGCCGGCACGGCAGAGTGCTCTAAGAGCCCAGCCGTGTAGACTCGGCACCCCAAACAAATCCGGACAGCAGATGTTCAGATCCTGCCTTCAGCACCGTACGATTTGAGTCCAGATATGTTTCTGGACATATGCCGATCTCACATCATTCCAGAAAATCAACCATCCGCTCCATCGTTGGCGCAGCTTCAACACGCATTACAACCGCGACGCTGAACAAACAGAATCCGCAAACGAGTGAAGCCACTACTGTAGAAGGCAGCTTGCCAACAGTATGCTCCCGTTTCCAACCCCAAGTGACAGCCAATCCTCATATTTATTCCCCTTGACCAGATGAACTGAAACCTCCTTGTTTTACTGAACTATTTTTATGACTCTCACGTACTTTGGTTGGACATTGTGATTTTTGCGGTTGCTCGCCGTCGATATCTGTTTGGTTGTGACGATATCGATTTTGAGGCGTAGTGATCTGCGCTTTATCCTCAGGCTGGTAATTGTACCGCCTTATCTTTGTAAACCTACGATATCTGCAGAGGAGAATCCGTTGAGGTTTGTTGAATATGTATATTATTATATTTGCAATTGTACCGTGATTCCACAATTCGGATTTTTTGGTCGTTTTCCTGGATTGGCACGCATGACTCAAACTCAGAAAGCAGATAGCCGTAACAACTACTACTAATTGTCAGCTTTGAATCAAGTGAATTCAATGCTGAAGTGTAAGCGGATTTCCACGCAGATACCGCCTTACCGCCAACAACTGGGCGCTGCTACGACCGAAAATCTGTGAAGCGAGCTCTGATTGGCCGGAGGCCTGGACCCAAGAGCCAATCATGATTCAGTGTTCGTCGAATGCCGGTTGGCAATGGCGCGTTCAGGTGTCACGACTTCCAGTGTTTTCACGGCAGACACTTCATACACAACGCGCTGTACAAGGGTTCTCGACCTGATTTTCTGCGTTAACAATCATTATGCACATTTGGCGGTTGGTTTTCACTAGAACACTAGGTTGGGAGATTCAGACCGAGCTTAGGAAAATACGTTAACTGCAGATAGTCTACTAGGATATGATTTTCTTAAGCTTCATAAATTCCTGATATTCTCATTCAACCCCGATAACACCTTCTGGCTGCCAAAGCATAACGTTTCACTTTGTTTAGGCATCTTCATCCAAAGTGTGGCACCACTGCCACAAAATCCAGACGTTCTGTAGACCACGAGGATTCCATTACTTCCGAAGTTAGAATATTTCACTGAGAGCACAAAGGCTGCATAGAAATCGCAACTGCTTGTCACAGCAAATGGGCGGCAGAAGAACCGAATTGTTGTTGATTATGGTCAAATTGTAAAACAGCTTACACCGGGACCATCGTCCGCTCGACAAACTTGAGGATATGAGTGGCGAAGTAGCTCAATGTGGTATATTCAGCACGCTTGATCTTGAAAGTGGGCATCGTCAAATACCTGTTAGGGAAAGTGACGACTTATACATGGCTTTTAAGGCTTGCAATTATAGCGTTTATTAGTTTCGATGAATAAGTTTCGGAGTACTAATTGGGTTGGCATGTTTTTAAAAGGTAATTGATGACATAACACACCGGGACATACGCCTATATGGACAGTGCCACTATTTGTAAAAAAATATCAAGAAAAACACGACAAAATTCCCCAGCGTTTTCCCACTCAAAAGTTTAGTCTTTAGCTAAATCACGATAAAAGCACAATTTTCACCACTTAGCCCAAACTCGTTGACTGTTAAAATACTGAGGATATCACCAACTCAGACCACGAAATTTTCAGTGTCTTGCAGGAACTGACGGTTTCGAAGGACATGGAGTCTCAACAACCACTAAGTGGCTTGTCCGTGTACTATTCTCGTTGGATAAGCTATGTCTGATGAAATCTACGCAATCATTAACAATACAATCTTTCCAGTCCCAAATTTTGTTACGAGTGTGTTGGGAAGTTTCAAAAACCATTTGGCGGATGCACCCGTCATACTAAAAAACGATGCGTCTAATGTTGCGATTTCCCACACACTTAATTAAGCTGGCAGACATATAGTATTTTTCTCATGTAAGCCATTGCTAGAAGTCATTGTTCTAACGTGAAAGAAACGTGCACAACTGTCGAAGCAGTGCGGAAATGGAAACATTAGCTACTCTGGACCCACCTCAAGATTGTAACCGGCCTTTCCGTTCATGTATTAAACCTAACACAAAGGGACAATAGAAATGGCAAAACCCAACGATGACGGATTGAGGTATCACCTTTTCTCTTTTGGCGTAGCCTACAGACCAGGCATCGGAAACAAATCCGCTGGCACACTCTCTCGGAGCGTCTGTGAGAATAATTCATCCCAACTGGGTCTAGAACGCCTGCAAGCAACTTTGTGCCATTCTGGAGCAACACACGGGATTTATTTTGTTGGCGCTGAAAATTTGCTCTTCTTCCTAGGGGACATCCAACTTGTCATTAAGCAATATAATGTGTGTAAGGATTTGAAAATCACCTTCTTTTAAGCCATCTGGTTGTACAGTCATTTAATCCACAAAAACGTTCCACATTTTTAGCATAAATTCCAAAGGACCACTACCTTCGACGCCTCGAAATGAGCATCTGCTATCCGTTGTAGACGGATATTCCCGTATTTTTCGTTCGCCAATCCTTGTTCAGACATGCGTTCCTTTAAGGTGATATCATGTCTTGCGTCGCCCCTTGCTGCATTTGATCTACCTAGTTTCGTTCATTCGAATAGCGCCTCATCATTCGGTTCCGATGAGATTCAGTGATTCCTCCACGAAAAAGACCATGCCACCTGTCGGAGGATTCCATACATCCCGAGGGAGAACAACAAGGTGGAACGGTTCAATGGACTTTGCGATCAAAAGGTCTTCGAATCAGTCATTGGGGAACCGTTTCACAAGATGCTCTGCATTCGATTGGTTGTTTGTTGTGCACCGCCACGATTGCCACTCCATACGAGCGAACGTTTTATCATAATCGAAAACCAATTGTCCGCACGTCGTTGCCGTAGTGCTTGCCTTCTCCAGGAACAGGTCTGATGCGGCGATATACACGGTCTTCTAAATGTGACCGCACAGTGGAATAGGTTGAGTTCCTGCAATGTAATCCGGAGTACCCGTATGTCCAGTACCCTAACGACTGTCTTTGCTGACCACCTAGAGTCTTCTGCCTATTTTAAATGCCTTTAAGCAGCAGCGATCGCCGTCCAATCTCGATTCATTAATTAGGCCGAAACTAGCTGACCCATCTGCTTCGAAAACTGAAATGTCGAATTTTGCTCAACACAAGTTGATTCCACAGCAACAGCCGGCACGACCTTATTTCTTGCGAGACAGAACTTGATATTATGCAATTACAAAACGAACTCCTGTGAGCATTCATCTCCACGGAGGGGCGAGTAAATCTTGCATATTTGCTCTGTTTTTCAAAACGTTTCATCGTTCAATGCTAAATCACTTTCTCGTTTGGGTGCGCAGTATGAAAGTTTTAGATTAATGCAGCATACATTCTGGGCACTCAGTGTTTTCCGTTCCTATTCCAACTTCGCTGCCTCACCGAATACAACATATTAAGACGCGGCATGTTGGACCGTAGAGTGGCAGAGGTATGGGAAACTCCTTAATAATCATACAACAGTGAATGGATTATATGACTGTCGGAAAACAAATTGTAAACTTTGCTTGTTGTCCCTGTAATTATTTCCCAATAGCTGTAATGAAACATGTGCCACACACTAGCCATTCTGAAAGATGATGCCTGTCTTCTAAAAAACAACTGTGGTGTGACAATTTAAGTCACGCTTTATAAAGCTTATCAGGATCGTTTGTCTCGCTAGCATATTCATCGGCGATGTTGGTTCTGCCACGTGATCAATAAATGTTCTTCGACATGGAAAGGAGGGAATATCTGAGTATATGTCCGGGATTTCACTCTGAGTAGCCCTGACAATAGTCAAGCGGTAAGAGTGCGAATTTACTGATCGGAAGGTCCGCGGTTCGAACACGACCTCTGCCTCTCGACTTCCCCTGTCTAGACTTCGGCAACCTGGCAGTATCCCAGCCCTCGTGCTCCCTTCGGGTGGCATGGCATTTAGGCACCGAAAGGGTGCGACGGCTGAACGACTAGTCCTGACAACAAAGCTATTTAGCCACTAGGCTTTTGGCACCAATTAAACATGCAGTATTGTACTCGATGAAGAATTCCACTCCAGTACAAATCAGTACTAACTGGACCAAAAATATGCACCTTTTTCTGACGAAAGTAAACAGTGAAAAACTTCAAAACACCAACAGAAAGTGCAATACTAGCTCTCTTGAATTCTTTTTAGTCTGGAAGATATTCCATCTAGCAAATTTTCGATTAAAAAATCCCTCATGATAGACCGAATGTAAACTTTCATTCCCTAGTTTTGATTGCAGCCATTTTTTGCCAATGGAGAACCATGATAAATGAAAATTGTGAGACAGGGGCTACATTTTTGCCGTCGCACGAAGTTCGTGTAACTAGGATTCCCCGGAGACACTTTACGCCCGATATACAAATTTTACTTGTAGGACAGCTTAATAGATAGATGCTGAGAGTGACATATGCAATGATAAGGGGAAAACGGTTGTCATGCTAGAAAAGAACGTTCTGAAAATTTCACACAGACAGCCACATGCACGCCAGGTTTGGTGGACGATAATTTAGTTCATTCATGGACATTTGGATGCAGGTGACTTAAACTCAAGCTCACTATAAACCGTTTCACATCTAAAACGACCGGAACGTATTCAGATTCTTAATGCTGGGAGCATGAACAGTAGTACAGCAACCAGTACACTTATTTTGTGTTCCGATTTGTGCGTAAGGGGGAAAAGAGAATACTCTGTTTGGTATCGATTTTTCCATTTAAATTCTGGATGACAATGTGAAGCAAAATTGTTTGATCGGGCTAATAACCATTATTAAAGCAGGGGCGGAATAAGATAGTCGAAACAATCTAGGATCAACAGAAAACTATCGACCTGCACACAACCGTCCAATTTGCAGTGTTCTTGTAAGGATGTAAGCAGTAGGATCCATTGGTTTTTCTTTCTCTGAGTACCACAGCTACAACGTCATAATGTGCATGAGACAAAACAAAACAAGCTGCTAGTTTCCGAAGAAGAATTGCCGATGACGTTTGCTAATTGGACGTCCTTTGCGACTCGAAGGTTTGTCTGTCGTGAGCACTTGTGACCCACGCAACACCTTCCTCCGTAAACAGAATATGTGACAATTTTCTTTAAACAGTCGAACTAATCGTCTGATATGAGAACCTGGTTCGTATGGGGAGTCCCTCTTTATAAGCAATCTTGTTTCAGTTGAATCGGCAGTTCGTCCGGCAGCACACACTTTGGCATGAATGTAACTCTGTATCTACCCGAGGAACTTCCCTGGAGATGAACCAAAAACCCAATAAATGAATAGAAATATGATATCATGTTTCTGCCGTTACCGCTTGCCCTAGAAAATAGAGTTAATCAAAGGAAAACATGGAGTCTAGTGCGAACTGAATGCACAACCAATCACTCATATGGGGGCAAACTCGATCAAACTTCTTAACATCGGCGTGTAAGTTGCAATGCGTCCAGTCGGAGAATTAACCTCACCGCTCCGTACGAAAACCCTCGGGAGACATAAAACGTTGAATAGTTGTTGAATACATAACAGAAAATGACATCTCGTCATGCAATCACATCCAGTAGTGTGTGCAGTCTGGAACTCCCTCACTTCAATGAGGCTAAGGAACTTCACCCGTTTTAATTTGCCGTAAAATGCAGCTAGGTAAAACACGTTGGTGAAGAATAAAAAACAATAGCGAACACAAATTATGTATATAGAGACATGAATTTATCTTCCTTAATGGAGGTGAGCTGGAGTGACGACTTACGGAGCCATCTCGATGGACTTCGTACTGGTTCCGGTTTTCTAGGTTACAGTCGAGAGGGGGTTGCGAGGAGTGTGCAAGCAAGACCCAGAGTGTCTTACGGTGTAGAGGCCCTCGGAATGCTAACCGAGTATCATGCATGTAAAACAGGTCATTTTGTCCAGACCGTATTGAAAGATGTTGCAGCTTATCAAGGCATGAAATCACATCGTCGGACATCATGAATAGAATGTCATTATTTTGAATGTGCTGGGATTTGTGACGCTCCAGGATACCATGTAGTCCTGAGAAGCATAGCTGCAAGCTGCTGCCGAAGCACTGGTCTGGAACCAGAATTTGATGCCGAGAAGGCGTAAATGGGTTTGTTTATGGTCGTTCTGCATTACTGAATGGCCTGTGAGTTGGTGTGTCCCCTGAAAGACGCTCCGAGACAAAATATGTCAGCCAGCAGTTCCAAGCGTCTTGGTAGTTGCAACTGAAAAACAGAGTAGTCATTTACATTTGATGTGCTAGCTCAGACCCAGTCCCACGTCCACCTGGTAAGTACCAGGCATTCGGCGGCATGAAGTTTTACAAGTGACATTGCGCACATTGTGCACAATGTTACTGTGACCGCGGATAGCGTTTTGCGTACATTCGCATGTTCTCAACTTAGAACATAAAAATTTTGGCAACCTGAGACCAGAAAGGTATATAACTCCTATGAGCATGCGTGAACAAATATGCAATCCCGTAGGAATACCACATTGTAATGTGTGGAAATGTGGGATAATCTTGCAGGCGACACTTTTTAAATGAAGCATCAACTCTTTGACAACGGAAGAAAACCCCATCTATTTAATAATTAACGAGATATATCGATTTTACATAAATCTCGTCACGTTTGTTGTAGAACTTTTCAACTAATTTATGTTAGCATTCCGAGCTTTTCATCTCCATTTCCTCATTCTTTTAAAAGATGTAATCGCCTTCAAACGCTTTCCCTCCTTCTGACGGGATGGGAATTATCCCCCAACTATAACTGGATCAGCCAATTGAGTATGTAAAAGGAGATACAACCAGACAGTTATTGCCGAGGGTTGCACAGGCACTATCGTTTCTGGGTACCGTCGACAAAATGTAAAGGAAGGTAATTGTTCAGTACCATTGAGTACAAGTCTGTTGTGTACTTTCCATCCCTATGGAAATGATTCACTGCCACGCAAAAAACATCTTCCAAGCCAACAACGAATGATTGTCGTCACTTAAGTGAATGTGCCAGGTTTTGCTTTCATTTGACCATGACTACACAAACCAAGACAATAACCTTCCACATAACTACATGCTCAATGCCACACTACGCAATTAATTAATTAATTACCTGGCTAAGTAACTAACTAACTAACTGAATAATTAATTAGTTAATTAACTGACTATCCAACCGATTGGCTAACTGTGGTAATCTTCTTCGGCGATCTTATGTCTTTATGGAGCAAAATTTTACCTTGTTGTGTATGTGACATTTAGTGAGCATAATTAATGAATTCTCAGTTGTGAAGCAAAAATGTTACCTGGGAACCTCACATTTCAGAAGACATTTAATCGGAATTTGAAACCTGAGTCGCAACTCATTCCTAACTGAAATATATTGCTTTAAAAGAGTTATTGTAACTTGTTTCCATCTCATTAGTATCCCGCACCTACAGCGCACAGTGTGTTACTTGTACAGTTTCATTAACTAATTCGAATTACCAGTGAAGTCTTCGTCTTGTATGACTTTTGGAGTTCAAGGACGTTTTTGTGTAGTTGGCGTCCACAAAACGTTTTAAATTGCAGTACAAAAAGGTTGACATTATACAGCCGTACTCTCCCTGAGTAATGCCATGTACTGATGTACTGGACACCACTTTCATCGTGTGAAGTGCGTACTTCTCCTCAAACCGCACCATTTGTCTGATTTTAAATGACTCCTGATGATGGCTCACTTGTTTCCAGTCTATAGAGATGACGTGCGTAGTTTCAGAGTTCATTTCTCTCAGTACTTCGCATACGTACTGACAAGTGGAAAGGGAAATGTTGCTGAATAGTTTAATCAGTACGGTCACTGAACCTTACCGAAAGAACCACAGTTCATTGGATGTCACTTCCTTACATCCTGAAGAATGGACCTATCAAATCGGAGTGACAATAGGGAGCACAGACGAAAAACAATGTGTCGGTTTTTACGCACAGGCAAATTCAGTTAGCATATTTTTATCCAAAGCATATTCGGACGCCGAAAACTACCTGAAGTAAGCGCCATGGGACAAACCGGTTCAAATTAAAGCGTGATAACTGTTCACTAAGTGCTCCGTCTTCCACTTTTGTCTGCAAAAACACATTGTACCAGCACATTCGTTGACGGAACTCATCTACCCGCTGGAATACCAGTTAGACCAGGCAGGAAAACTGGCTACTGATCAACTCGACTCCTTCCATAATGTTTGCTCTAAACTTTTTGGATCGTGTTTGATGTTTCTTGTCCAGTTATGCTGAACTTTTCCAGTACTCATAGAAATTTTGCCCATGAGCACAAGCACAATTCCGAAATGTCCCTAAATACGAGGCCTTGTACATCGAAAAGTCTCTTCGTTGAGGTTACCACCTTTTTCAAACGAGAGCACCAAGCACACGTAGGAAGAATGAAAAGACGCCCGGGAACGGGCACGAACATCGGACCTCTGGCTTATTCGACATGCGCTCCAATGGCTCAACTAAAAGGATTCTCGCTCACCGTCATACGCACACACCTGAACTTCGCAACTGGTTCCCTGCATTTCTACCACTATATTGGCTAATGTAATCAGTGAGCCCCTTATACGGCTTCTACAATGAAACAACACTAATATTACCTTTCCTCGGGTGATCGAATTTGCCATTTCAAGATCAATCACATCCGTTCTAATCTTGCAGCTTTCGTTTCCCGCGAACCCTACGCTCCAGAAGGGCGTGAAGCAAGATTTTTGTGTTGCTGGTAAAATAATCTTTAATTTCTCCAGGGCATTGCATAAGGCACTCGGATGTACTCTCTTGTTTTCCGCACTACAGCACACCAATGAAAAAGTTAAAAAGCTCTCTTTTTGACAGGTTTCTGAAAACAGTGTGACTCCCAATGATCAGTTTCGTCTTTCTTGGGGCTAATCCAGTAGACGGAGTCATCAAGTTTACACCAGGCTTATGTCTTTACAGATCTCTAGATATTACACAGCTGGAAAAGTTCACTCCTTTTCAAATTTACCTGGTGTAAATGGAAGAACTTCAGTCAGATTTCATTTATGATGTCTGACACTTAAATTGGTTGTCCTGGTTACAAATTCGATCCCGTAAACTTCGTTCTTCCTTCTGCGCTACCATGGAATCAAAATATTAGGATTTGTTCATCCATATGAATTGGTGTGGAATATCCAGACACGCTTATCTGGAAATGTGTTCTCCATTCCAGTTGGGGTGAATGAAACCATCTGTTTTCGCAACGATTTTACTGACTTTTTCAGATGATGTACTCTTAATGGTAGAGCGTTTAGAACCCATTATTATACTTCTGACTTGTACTGAATGGAAACATGTGTTCGAAGACCAGGCCATTCCACACGTGTCACGTGACTACCAGTAGAATAAGGTAGGAAGAATTATGCTTCCCGGAATTCTGATTCTTTCGCTCCAGTCCACGTGCAAAATGTGACCTTAGCTAAAAGGTTCGTTCAATTTTCATGTTGGACATATGGTTCTTTGTAAAGCACTGAAATTCATAGGCCAAGTGCGACTTGAGGTTAAAAGCCGAAGAAAATGTATCTTATAGAAAATACATCAAGGTTTACCAAAATTGTGCAAAAGCTGATTAGAATAGCTATTTTAGATCAACTTTTACGTGTGATATAACATGAACAGATCTCGTCAGTTTGCCGCTTGTTTTGCCTTGGGCGATTTCGGACTGGAGGCAGTCGTCACAGAGACTCGGTTCTCTAAACGGGACGTCGGTGATTGGCTTTCAGAAGTGTCCAACACAGTGATTCTTCCACTTGACCTGACGTAGAACCTTAACGTTTGCAGCATGCTACCCTAGTGAAAAGAGTCTAAAACCCTCAATGATATTTGTTATCTACTCTCCAACTAGGTCACTTTCATTTTCTAAACTGTTCAGGTTGTTCAATCAAAACGTCCGCAACTGGAAACACTGTGATGAGTCACACTTTGCAAGTTCTCCAGCAGGACTCAGCCAGATGCTAAGCGTATGCGTGCATGCATTGTTTACTCGAACCACTAACTTGATGTGATTCAACTAGAATTAGCAGCCACGGTCAAATCCGTGGCCTTTCCAGCTGTTTTAGGGGAGTTTTCATAGAGAACCAACAAAGAGTGTGCTTGGTTGACTGTCTAACGTTTTTTCGGCGACGGAACAGACTGTATACAGACTGAATTGGCTCTGCTTATCTCTAAATGACCCGGTTCACGGCATGAAGCTGAAATTGTCAACACTTGCATACGGATAGCATGTTAAGTAAATTTTGCATTTCGAGGGTCCAACACCATCCATTATTATCTATCCCTCTTTTTATTACTGGTCTGGATGAGTGAGGTATTCCTTGTGAAAAATAAGTCGCTGATAAATTGAATACATGGGTTCGTTTTTTAATAAA
Organism: Opisthorchis viverrini; assembly: GCF_000715545.1. Lineage (NCBI taxonomy): Eukaryota > Metazoa > Platyhelminthes > Trematoda > Opisthorchiida > Opisthorchiidae > Opisthorchis > Opisthorchis viverrini. The sequence continues at coordinate 1,082,070 of NW_008751801.1, forward strand.
CTGGCTAGAACGTAGCCTGATCTAGGAGTGTTATTGACGTAAGCAAGAATTGTGGAATGTCGGCGGTATCGAGGACAAACGGGCAGTCTACAATCAATGTTGTATTATTATTGTCACAGTAAGATTGGATACGTTTAGGATGAAGGATCGATTATTTGAACTAGCCGATTCCCGAGTAGCTCGAATTGTCCCACCTGTGGTTATCATCAAGGCAAAGTTGATAGTTCTGGTTCATCTTACTGCAGAACAACATTGCGATGCTCTTAGACTGGTCTGTTTCAGGGCACTGTAGAGAGAAGATTGGGGCACAATACACAGTTGAAAGTGGTTTTTGAAATCAAGCAGTGACTGGCAGCAGTTTGAATTTAATCTTCAGCTTGTGGAATGGGGTCTACCTGAGTTGACATTATGACCAGTGCAAATATCGGTTAGTGTATAGTTTCACTGGGATGCACCAGGTAGATTCCCGGTTGGGTCTGTCTGACAGAAAGATTGCCACACGGTACACAGTTCAATACTGTGAAGTATGGCACCGTTGAAGATGTTCCTGCAAATGAGTGGAAAATTAGGGGTAGTCCAACACAATGAGTGAGCTGAAGCCTGTGAGAGTATTTAGCATCTGAATGATGACTACCGCACTCAAGTGTGGTGACTACAGCTAAATGAACGAAACATCAGGGATAACCCGTAAGACGCTGATCACGGTGACTTAAGGTTTTCCATAAAAGCAACTTAATTTTTCAAAAGCGATAGAAAAATGCAGATAGTATGTAGATATGTCCGTTCCCAAGAGGGGATGCTGCCCTCGAGAAATGGCCTTAACATCCACAAAAAGTGCATTCCTGGGGCATAATTGCTGCCCTGCGATCGTGTTCAGGGATGAAAAACCCAGTGGATGAAAGTGACCCAATAATGACCTATTTACGAAAGGCAAGATGAATAATATCTACGAAACATTGCGTACAAAAGATGTTTTTGAAGGATGCACGATTTCAAAGTGGCCTGTAAACAGTGTCTACTGGCTCCTGCACAACTGCTTGGTCCCAAGTTGGCTTTTGCGTAATTTAACGGCACGAGCTACGACCAGCTAATCGAGCTTGAATTGCATAAATGAAGGCAAAATAAGAGGAGGAAACGATATCCCCTCGATTCGACGCAATCCATTTGCAATAAATCTACCAACCTTGGTGAGCAAAACAACAGCCAGTCGGCGCATCCCAGCGACGTGTGAAACCAGTTTAGTGAGAACATAAAAACCAAGGCATACCAGAGGCCAACTGACACTGCAGAGTCCATCGGCCGGTCCTGAGGCGGTGTTTATGAGTATCGCCCTGCCAATGCTTAGCAGTACTGAACAGGCTTTGAGATGTACTGGACATCCGGGTAGTTTGATCAGGAGTCCATGGTACCCATTTGGACGCGCTTGGTACCTCTGGCGAAACTCGATATAGAATGATTTGGGGATGCCCTCTTTCTACTTAAACTATGGACTTCTGAAGTCATTCGAAAGACCCGAGAGGCCAACATAGGTTTAGCGCCGTAGGATATCAAGTGTCCACGATTTGTACTGGTGCGTTTGAATCATCACCTTCAAGTAGACAGAACCAAGGACAGCATTTGAAAAATCAAATGTAATGACTGTACCATGGTTCATATAAGACAGATCACTGGGAAGGTCTATACGTGAATTAATGAGTAACCGGAAGAATAAACAACCCTCCGATAAATCCAGAGGTGAGGTAACCATGGGACATGCACTGGACTCAAAGCACAGAAAAGATCCAGGAAATATTGAAGTTTTGAAGCGGGGACTACGAATCACGTCACAATGACTGATACCTACGGTGGGGGGAGTCACTGAGCACCCCAATGCAGATCGGAATAGAGGGCGTAGGACTATCGAGTGTGTGATGAACGGTTCAGTAATAGCCAAGCTGACATGTGGTGGTGTGCGGTTATGAGCGAAGGTGAGTCTTAGCCCTAGGCTGAAGTCTGTGGGTCAAGCCGACCATTACTCCACTTCAGCTTACTCGCTATCCACCTGTTCGTAGCTCTTGAGAACCCACATGAAGCAGCAGTTTTTAAAAGTCTCCTAAAGGAATCCTCATTTGAAGTGCCTTAATCCGAAGGGTCAATATGTGAAGCAGATCATAAAGATTTTAGACCCGTCATCCCATCGACCGTAAAACTCAGGCACCCGCACTCACCGACAAGAGTTTTCGCCGGCCTTTTAAAAGTAATCTAGTGTTCTAATCGAAAGAGACCTTGAAGATTGATCCTTCACAGCCAGGAGAATCTATTAACCTATTAAATTGACCTGCTAGAGTCTTTATGTAAAATCAGAATACTGCCTAGCAGCAAATACGCAACTTTCCAAATCAAATAACGCAAAGTTTAAAAGTATATTTCTGGCTACAGATGAAGCAGCTGTAAACCGTTGGTGGGTGCCGAAGGTTCTCCTTGACTTAACCTGTCAACGGTTTAGTACGCGCCCACTGAGGCTGGGATATGGACTCGGGAACGACACTGGAAGCCTAAGTGACATGAATCGTGATAAATTGGTAGCTGAACCGTAAATAGAGAAGATCGCATCGAAGATTTAGCCCATGTTCATTAATTCTCTTTACAACGTCTTAGTACAAAACTGTTATGGAAAGCTCCGAAGGGCGTAAGATGTTGCGTTAGTTTTTCGGTTTCTGGCTCGAATGACAAATGGGGCAAATTGGTGTCAAAATTGATCAGAAACAATAGAAATTTCTCATAAAGGAAATTACTCACACGGTTGCTAAAAACTCTTCATAAACGAGAGATTCAGTTGAGTCCCTCGTGAAAACCATATTGATTTGCAAATGAGTGTATTTCTCGGATAAAAATTTCTCTTTTGGTCAAAATCCAGAACTTGGTCGTCCAACCTATCATAATTTAAACAAATTTTGTGAGCTGCAAAAGTCCGAAAGGACATTTTAAACGATTTACTTTGATGGGGAGAAAATCCGGCAATACAAGCGCACTTTTTGGTAGGTTTTCTTAGATCCACTTTTCTAGAGTGTTACCCATCATGATGTGTCGGTCCAAAACAAAAGACATTTCTGAGTTGGAGATAGATGGATTAAATGACATGAATCAGAACGACTGCGTAGACTTGCACAATTATTTTCTGCAGCCCGGTGAAAATGTGGGCGACAAAATTGGTCAGTTCACATTTGGCGTGACGAGCGAATGATAATACACCTGTTTTGTCTCTATAATGTTGAAGCAATAGAGGATATGCGCGAAATATAGACGGACATGAATTGCTCCACAAATTTTTATTCATCAGGTTTGTTGGAAACGTTCTCCAATACTTTTGGTTACAGTCTGTTTGCAAATTCGGCCACCCTGGCGGGCTAGTTGCAGAACAATTCCCCAAACGCCAAGTAACTATTGACAACGGGTTCCAAAAAAACGTATTCCTTGGAGCAGTGCACGAAATCTTCAGTACACTCCTAAATACCAAAATTCCGATGACGGAGTTAAAATTCCATACAGTTTTTCCACAACCTGAAGCAAACAAAACATCCATTAACAGTAGGAGGAACATTTCATCGGGTGCTCGGTCCCTCTGTAGATCGTACGTAAAAGATTCAAGGTGAAACACCGGAATGCATAAAGAAATTGATGTGCACTTCATTAAAAGTAAAAAAAATTAATCGTGCATGACATTACATTCTTGGTAAGACCACCATGAACGAGAGTGACTCTCAGAGTGATGCGTTTAGAAACAGAAAGCTGTTTTTATCGTGCCCCTGGAAAGTATCCGTCAGTAGCTGCTTCTTGGAAGCATAAGTCGCCCATCAAATTGGAGATTCTGTCCAGGATTCCACTCCGCTTGAAACGAAGGTGTCTCTTTGATTAAAACGGATGTTTTGCTTGATTCTGCACTATCAGTCTCTAGTTACTTGGTCACAACTCAACTAGGAGCCGAAATGCTGAATGCCCAATAGTCGTGGTAAAATGGTTCGATCGGCGTACCAGTCCCACAGCCTGTGGATACTAAGATACGGACTCGCGGTACGGTTAGTCAGAAACAAATCGGTCTGTGATAGATATGTATCTGTTTGTAGTGTGAGGGAATCTGAAACTTTTGTTGGGGATTTCATCATCCAAGTGACGTCTGTCTGTAAAGTCGAGAAACATTGTACAGCTCTTTCAGCCTAAGTGAGAATAATCACCTGTGCTCATCTCAGGAACCACCATGGTTCCAACAGGCATGTACTCCCGAAATTTGTTTCCTACCCATGAAACAGGTTACCGACGATTTGCAACGCGCAATGGTGCTACGAGGAAGTCATCTTAATATCTCGCTTATTATGTACCTCAGCTGAATGTGGTGCACAGAGGACGCTTCATGTCTCACTTGGCGTGTTATTCGAGAAGTCGCGGTAAATTTTCTAGGCAGATGGAGACCAATCAAGTTACCGAAATCTCGTCAACAGCCAAATGCACCTATTCGTCCTTCTTGGGATGCATTCTTCGAGTTTCCGTGAACATTATTTGCCATCTGCAGACGAATGACGAAACGCATCCAATTTGCCAATTGCGAGCAGTGAGTTTGATCAATAAAAGAGGCGGACGTTATCTAAAATATTGTACCAACTGAAATATTTGACGTTCTTTTTGCAGCACATACCGTTGAAGTGTACCATAAACAGGACATTTAGCTGAGCCCTTCTTTAACATCACAGCAATTTGGAAATGAGTGCATTTTGTAAAATTCTGTGCGCGCCAAATTGTGACAAGTGAAAAACAGCTGACTGCTTTTTGTATGCGTCTTATCTATGTTGCCGCCACACCCGTCCTGGGAGATGTATTTGAAGCTCAAACATGCTTTCGAACCTGGAAGTATGTACCGATAAAGAGCGCTGGTAGATTGAAATGCTTTTTCACTTTTCCTGGTCGTTCTCAGTGAGCCTGTCTGTATCAGCGACCATCTAAATGAGAAGATAGAAAGAGATGAGTGATGGGCACCCACGTCGGTGAAAGGGATATATTCCGCTCACGATCGATCTAATGTGCCGTGAGCTTTATTCAGTTTGGTGCACAACATGAGTTCCTCTTGGAATTGGGCAATTAGACTGGTATTCCTGGAGTAAACTTCGCAGGCTGAAGGTGTAAAACACATGCCGAATCATGGAACCTTCTCAGATAACTTGGTTAAAGTATTTTGTACTTCCGCAAAAAACAGAACGGTGTCATCCACAAAATCCAAGTTTAATAATCTCTCCATAGAGGTGATTGAAATGCCTAAACTTATAGCATCTTAGATCATGTACTACATGATACCCGTGGTGACGAATATTAATAAAAAAGAGGGTGGACAGGCCCGATGAACTCCACTGGTTGTGAGGAAGTTTTTGAACAGTTTGCTGCAAAGCCTAACCTGACTTCTGGAAGGGAACTGCTTGGAAGCGAATTACTCACAGCACTCTGGGATATTCTCCTCTGGTTAAGGGGGCCTTTTAAAGTCGGCGAAAACCGCGAGTGTACGGCTTCTCAAGGACACTGCCTTGTCGAAACCCACGAAATTTCCCCCGGGTTGCGTGTCACTCGTCCATTTTGGTATCGCAGTACAAAGGCAGATAGCAGTCGTGTTATGACAGGCACAAGTCTCATATTTGTATGATAAAAACCGTTAGTTTGGGTAACTATTTTGAAAAAGAGGTACAACGATTAATAGGCCCTATTCCTATGGAAGGCTTCTGTGTTCCCAAATCATACAAAAAACCAATGCCAGATATGGCAGTTTTTTCGTTTCTTTCAACAACTCGATCTAGCAGCCCAACTCTCCTTCGAGGCAGCGAGGAATCTTAGTACTCCATCATCTGAGCTAGAATATAAGCTCAAATACTATGGCTCAAAGTGGGTATGTCGAGTAAAGAAAATAAGCACTGAATAAAGGACGAACTGAATGGCTGTTGAAAATATTGCTGCAAGTGATCTGTATGCTTTTCCTGACCATAAATTGGATTGCCAATATTATCTTTGGCTAATTCACTTGAGAAACGCGCTTTGGATCATTTTACGTCGCATTGACCTCCTCTATTTCTTGAAGTATTTGGTTCCACCTTGCCACTTTGTTCAGATAGGCTGCTTTTAAGCTGTTGTATATTCGGTTACCCTATCGGATTTCGCTCCGCACTTGTTGGAGTGCAGCAAGTTTCAGTGGTCTCCTCATGGGTGCTTGGGGACGTCGCAAACAAAGTTTTCGGCGTCACGGTGTGGTCGTGCTGATCTCATCCCACGTGCAATTAGCGTCTTCCAAAGAGGGCTATCATAATAGATTGCATAATGGGCTTCGCTATGACATGTGGTTTAGAAGGTATTCTGCGGTTGACTAAGATACTGGAAAAATGTAACCAAGGGCTGCGCCAAAGAACAGCCTCACCTGAATCATTTTGTGTAATCTAGACGACTGGGAATCAAAAGCAGATCCGCACCAAGGGTAGCTGATGGCCATTTGACTTCAAAACCGCTCAGAAGTAGGGGAAAGCCAGTGAGCGCAGCAGGGCTTACTGCATCTAAACCCGATACTGCTGAGAAAACAGCTGCAAAGGACTTTCACCATTTTGTGTGACCTGAACATACTACAAGCGCATGTTTCTGATGAATGGAGACGTCCTAAATTTGAAACAGTATCACTTGCTATTATGGCTTTATCCGGACTCTTCGTGTTTGACACGAGAGTGATTGAAGCATCTCCAATGAGTAAAAGCCACAGTTTATTAGTGCATAGATGAACACGATGAAGAGAGTTTATTATTTCAAAAGGTGGGAATGAATAGTTGAACAGCACATAGTCGGCTGCTTGCAGTTATCCAGTCGAGGAATACGGCCTCAGCTTGCTAATTTAGGGCAAAAACAGCACCGCAGTAACCCGTTACACTCAAAGTTCCGCGTCTATAGCTTGTAGACAGAGAGAGTATTGTAAGCTCAACACTCATGCCTCAATCCTACATTCGAATTTCGGAGGTGCATCACATGGCAGATTTAAAAGGAACTAGAGCACCGAGAAGAAACACTTATTGCCCGACGTACCAAATAGTTTTCACGTTAAATGCGCTGACCTACAACATATCATTTCATTAGGGGTCTGACTGACATGCTCACAAATGGGATATGCTGAGGAAAAAGTAGGGAGCAGGACGAGAGTTAAGTTAAGAGGAAAAATGCATAATTGTGGGAGACGAGTCAATGTCAGTCACTGAGTTCTTGCAAGGCGGTCAGGCTTATTCTTCCAAGCATTAATAATTCTAACCTCATTAGTAACTGTTGCTTGCAGGACTATTGCGAGCGTTTAGTAGTACTTTACATTTGTCCCAGATTCTGTTCTTATCACCCTGAGCATATATTTCGATCAAGCTTTACAACCTACGCAATCGCAAACTTGGTTGATCGAGTTATAATATAGTCACCACCAGCTAAAAAATCGTGTACAAGTAGTATAGCTTTCCTATCCGTCCTACACTTCCTGGAGTTTTTGTGACGACAAAAGTGATGGTTGAAAACTAGCGTGAATCAACACATTCAAAAATGGATGGTGGTTGATCCTCCAAAAAAAATAGATAGATGGTAAAGATGAAAACCTATTAACTAGCTAAGTGAAAGCACCAACTTTAGGGGGGTTCCTGACAAACGGTGATCACTGCCAGATGAGGTAAAACAAAACATCTGAATGTCAGGCAAAGCAGCTTGTTTAACAGGAGTCCTTCTAGTAGCGAATCAATAGCACTGCAAGTAAAAAATAGGAAGTATATGCACAGCGAAAAATCGACTTACGTAGACCTGCAAACAGACAGGATCAATCGACCTTGCTATCGATCTGTTCGCTGATGAAATATACATCCTACACTCAAGCATTGCTCACATTTTGAGGATGAAGTTGATTGATAATGCCTTCCCGCTCCACTCACATTTTGTTTCACACTCACACCACTTGTGTTTTGATGGTGTAGGCTTTCTCTGAGGTAGAAGCGCATCTGCTTACGAATATTCAGTCCAGCCCTCTCGTTGGGTAATGCCAAAAAATAAATTTCAATTTTCTGGTCAAATGCACGGAACGAAGCCGTTTTTCACTCCAGTTGTTGTTGTTATCGTCTTTAAGATAAGTTTCTGTGACAGCCATAGTTGTGGGAACAAATGAAAATTTGATCGATTTTTGGGATCTAACACTGTCCGCTCATATACCGTGAGGAGTACTCAGAAAGCTTCAGTGACGTCAAGCAGAAATTACGTTGAAAGAATAGATAGCTCATTTGGACGAGCAACTTGTTGCTCACTGTCCACTCTGAAGGACGTCCATAAACTCGACGCAGTGGTTTTCAAACCATTGGAAGCATCTCCCGTGGTAACTCATTTTCTTGGACCTTCGGTATTGCGGAACGAGCAAACACGACAACATCAGCTGGACGGTGTCAAATGACTGTGACTTACTAGAAGAATGAGGGTGACTGACAGAACTTATTTTCTGTGATTCCTCTTGGTTGATTATTAAAAAGTCTGCATACTGCCAGAAATCATTCGCACAGATCATGTGAAGTTCGTGCTTACAGACCCTTTGATAAATGAAAAAGATATACGAGTAAATGGATCATTGAGTAAAGTTTCTGATTCCTTTGCCTTTCTAAAATTTTGAACGAGTATGTATGCGAGGATTTTACACAGTCCCTGTGCGTGAATTCTGGTATCATCTAAACTCGTGGTTCATTGAACTAATTAGAGAAACTAGATTTACTCGCTATTCATTGATTCCACCAGCAACTTTAATTGCTTTTCCTCCGTCACTGAAGATTGTCGAATAAGGTTTGCAGTTCAGGATGTTACAAATGCAAAACACCACTGAGGGTTGTGCCTGTATCACATATGGCCTAGCACTTACTGCGAATTGGTAGCCTGGTAGATCCGAAAGCGCTATTTCAAATGCTGTTATGTAAGGGGGGTCTAAAGCTTCTATTGTTCAACGAGAATTCCTGAATCAAAGTTCACAAGATAGGTTTGTGGACGTGAAAGATTTTAAAACAGTCCTTTTGCTTGTCGTGACGCTGGTCACATGGGGACTGCGTGGACATGCCATTGTCTTTCTTAGTAAAGTTGTTAACAACCTCGATTCTGTTTCAAGTATCGTGGCTGATTAGCGTAAATGAATGGGTCACATACAACCCTTGTTTTCTATGTGTGGTTTCGGATAAATTTCAGACACTGCTGCAATTTACGGCAAGGCCGTAACATAAGTATTATTAATAGTATTATATGGAGTGAACAACTGGCTGCTCCTTATCGAGAACTTACATGGTCGTTTGGACAAGGACATTTCAGTCATAGATATAGCTAATATCTTGCTCCAAAGCTAGAAGGAGTTTTAATCTCAAGAATCGAAATATGATCCGTCCTTGAAAACGGTCTTTGACAAGTTCGCTTTCACTAGGATGAGACAGGCGAATCATTTGCGTGAAGAATTATATATTAATTGCCTTTGATTACCACAGTATCACGGTGACGCTCGTGGCGCATATAAATCAACCTACAATGAGAACTCGATCCACGTCTTTAACTCCAAGTTTCACCTGCTTGTTCCTCATCAGGATCCCCATGGGGTCTGTCATTTCTAAACGACTTCCTTGTGTGCGCAGAATTCAAGAACTACCTGAATCCCCTCTCTGGAAAGCAAGAAAATATCACTAGAATTCCCCACAGCCTTGGTTAGGAAAAAACAGGTATCTTCACAAACAGCACGGCAAATCTCAAGATACGGCGGTAGGGATGGTATGCTGGCGAGCTGCTTATACATTACAACATTCTCACAGTCTAGGCCTGGCAGCCCAGTGTTTGGGTATTAACTCCATAGAAGTGTATGAATCACCCCAATATTACAGTATTAGGAGAGTGAGCTAGAACTCCCGAACAGCCCACCAACCGGTGGTATCAGGTAATATGCTTTTATCGCTTGAATGTCGATTTCACCCCAACATGAGACTGGGGGAGAGAGTTTCAGCTAAAGTTCATAAGTGCCTCCTACTTAGACTTAATCTACCGATGACAGTTTAGCTGCACAAATATTCTCGTACGAAGTGAGGTTGATGGAATTATGAGAATTAGCCTAACTGGTGAGCCACAAAAGAACAAGGTCTGTGATAAGCAGAACAACATAATCCAACAATATAATCTATGGAGTTCCCAGAATCAGGACACGTGGGGCTCATTCTGCATCACACTCAGTTGAAGAATATCATGAAGGGAGGGTTTTGTTTGGTCACTTTGTTGAATCTAACGTAATTTTCAAAAGAGCGTTTAAAAAGGATGCTGCTTCTCGAGAATGACGTTCGTAACTTTATACTATAACGTAAACTGAATGCGGTAAAGAGGACCTATTTCATGAAAAGTCTAGTAGAAGAAAAACATGAATAAAAGCGATCGAGTATGAATAGTGTACATTTGAACAAAATTGACTAACAGTTAAAATGATCCCAACTAGAAGTGGGATACTTGCGGTGACCCAGCTAGCTTGTTCTCAAGAATCGCGTCACACGGACCACCAGTCCCACTTTGTCCAAACCTCTTACGGTTTACTAGAAGACACCAGGCTGACGCTTGAAGCATGACGGGACGCCACCTGGTCGACTGCTTGTTCGGTATTCAAGCCATAACGCTCTTTGTTGGGGAATACTCAACTAGGGTACCTATGCCTCATTATTCCTGGGCAAAACTCACTGAAAAAGGCCGAGATAACAATAATTTAGCGAATCAGCTGACAATTGTGATAGCTTTTTTTCGAACAGCTCTAATAACTATTTGAAATTCGCCACGAAAGGTACAAGAGAGTTTCTAGCTGCTTTCTTCAAGGATCCAGAAAAATGCACTATCAGAACGAGATGAAGTTACAGATATAGTACTTGAGAAGCTGAATTTAATATTACAAGGAGTCTTAAAAACCCAAAAGCCCAGTAACGATCGAGTATGAACTTTTCAAAATCCTTGAAGAGTTCGATAATGCACAAAGGAACCGTAAACTGAAAGGACACCGAATGACCCCAAGCACCTTAAGGCATGCCATTAGACAAGCAAATAATGCACTGTCTTTTGCCGGTTCGATACACTTGTCCTGTTTGTATGCCCCACGTGTTTTTCATAGAATAACTGGATGCTAGTTGAAAGCTGCCAAGATAAAATCCTGGAAGACTTACTGTTAAGTCTAAGCGTTCTAATTTTGAGGACTGTTGAAAACCACAAAGCGATGAACGTAGGTGCGAAATGACACAGCTCAACGAGTGATACAGGAAATGTCCGGTTACGCAAAATTTACCAAAATTTACGAATTAGACTAGCCAGAGACTACCCTTATATCTTTTCGAGCGCACAGCGGGCACCGGCGGGTCAACGAGAAGCCTGAATCGATTGGGTTTGTTGCACTTCATGATGACTGAGTGAAGATTGCAGCTTCAACATGTTCACTGTATCGATTAAGCGTCACGCAGTTGAAGACGTGGCGTTTGAGTTGACTCCATAGGTGGCACATTTATAATCATTTAGTGCTACCAGATTTCTATTGAGCAACTGCTCTTTCATCCTCACTTGAAGTATCATATTCGTTACAGCAATGTATGCTTGATTGTGCCTGTAGCTGGAGTAATGTATGCAGTGACCCTTAGGAACAATTGGGTGGGTCGCTCCGATAGGCAATCTCAGTGATATCAATTTGTATGCCAGCAGCAGCGCCTAAGCAGAATTAAAATTATCTTGATAGTTGCTGCCTTACTTGGCTATCACTAGTTTTCCACACATCAAGGAAACTGGATCTCACTTAAATTCCGAGAAGGGGTTATTTACTTTTGTCATTTGGATGCAATCGTTTTGGGTAAAAGAAACTTCCGCGACAACTGAGGGTCTATTTCCAGCATTTTCGCAGTGCAAATTTACCTAGCACCCGACTGGGAAGCAAGGAATAGTGATGTTTTTAATGCTTGCGAGAAAATCTTGCCCCGTTTACGCAAGCTTTTGGTTTACCGACCATGATGCCCATCCATTGCAGGTCCTTTGCAGTTGAAATCTTTAGAAACTTTCAGTCTTACATAAAGTGATAATGGGTCAATGGTTCTTTATCCTGTCTAGGTGCAAGATGGCCACACTGCTGACCAGACACCGCAGGTCGAAAAGTTTGGTCTACAGTTACTTATTAAGGGGCCACGAGTTCGAGTCCGTGTAGAGATACATCAGATTTACACCGCTGATGATTCCAAGTAAGAACAAAACAGCTCTATGAAGCCCCCTGGCTTTTCGGCATAAATTGCCTTCAGTTTCAATACGAAATCTCCATTGAAAACTCCGGAAGCCTATCATTATATCATCACAAGACCAGTGTCCTGATGCGGTTAGTTAAACGGTGATGTTTACGGGTGATTGTTTGTTTCTATCAATCAGTAAAATGTCGTCTAGGTGTAGCCCTTTTTACTCTAGTGTCTTCCGTGAAATTTCGCTTGGCCAAAACAATGTTAGTCAAGGTCAATCCTGGAGGTATACTCGAGCCTTCTACCCTGGAAGTTAAATTGTGATGTGAAGTGTATGACCAGATACCCTTCTTCTTCCACTGTTCAGCAAGTGGGCATCCAACATTTCGCAGGACTTTGAGGCTCACTCAAGTTCTATGCAAGAAATAAGCGGAAATGGCCTCATGGGGCCTTTTTGATATATCTGTTTCACTTCGGTATTCGGGAGCTCTTGGGTCGTTGGAAGAATATACAAATGGTTTAAGTGTCAAGAAGCACATAGGAATCGACAACCGAAAAATACACAAAGAGGGGGCTATTTTCATGTTGCAGCTAGTGAGTACGGTGCCTAGAACGGACAGATAAGCAGAGAGAATATTTTGAAACCTATTTAAATGTGGAATAAATCACGTGGTTGTGATATCGGTTGTTCTATGGACAAGTACTACACAGAAACAGCCTATGGTCAGCTTTCTCTTGCTTGCGAAATACTGCACCAGTTGCTGATCAGGTGGTAGTTGATATTGTCGCCAAGCTAGGAAATTCATTTGTAAATATCACTCAAACTACCTATCAACCAATCTTCAAACAACCAGTCACGTCGTACTTATCAAATGTTCCTCGTTAAATACATAAAAGCAAGCAGAAGTAAAGGATTTGTGCGCTGAAGAGGTCAAATGTGGGGAATCCTACTAGGGAGCCTAGTAGGCTAGGATAGCCTAGCCTAGTAGGAGTCAGCTGGACTGTGTGGTTGGAATTTTTATGCCGAAACTCCGCAAGGACTTCGCGTTCACACCATTAGCCTTTCCTGATCAGTCCATGTCATAAACTGAAAACGCTGGTTTCAAGCTTCTTTATTAGTAGAGCTGCCTAACAGAGAGTATCTTTGGCCGTTTCGCTAATTGAACCCCACGTGTACAATATGGTATGTGGGTGTGTAATTACCACTCTATCAGGGCATACCGGACACATCTGTACAAACAGGCAGACGTCTTCACATTTGATTACTGTGGATGGTTTGGCAAACAAACTGAATGACTGAATGAATTTGTCGATGGTCCGAGCATCAGAAATTTCCTTTCAGGGAGTGCCGTGGATGCTAGGTCAAACAGACTGGCTGTATTTGCTCTATTGCACTCATTTTTGGGTTATAGCAATAGATGTTGAGGTGCCCTCAGTTGATGATTTTTCAGGTGGTACTTAGGCGTCATACCACGAAATGATGAATGGTTACGTGCGTTTGATCGTTGTTCCAACGTCCAGATGCCTTAACTAGGATCAGTTGCCTTCGAACATGCAACTATTTGTACCAACCCATCATTCTCTTCGTTTTCTCAAGTCTACTGCTTCTGATTGCTGTATGGCAATCAACAATCAATTCTACCTGCAGAGCAATGTTTTCGATGATGATTCTCCTCTCACTAGCATGCGAGACATGGTCTAGTGATGGTCATGTTGAAAATTCCAATGATCCTTTAGGAGTAAAATGGCATGAGCTAAAATAACCTTTTATCATATGGTCTGATGTTTGAGACAGAATAAATCAGTTGACATTGAACATTCAGAATAACAAATCATCAGTAGATGCTGAACATGGTTGACAAAATGATCGATCGGGATCACGTAAATTTCAAAGGCAGTGTGTCCGACGACATTTGAGCACAGCGTTTTCCAATACAAAATTGAAGCTTGTAAATAAGTGTGACAATTCGCGAATGTAATCATTTACAAAACAGCTTCATTTTAACGGGATACTCAAATCAATCCTAGCTGATTACCTCGTGCTGCACAAAGGCCGTCGCGTGTTTTAGCTGGTATGTTATGCCAGACAGAGTAGTATACCTTCTTGAGGGAACACTGCCGATGAAGGTACTGGAAACTGTTTGACAACCCAAAAACTCGAGTGAATGAGTGCAGTTAATGAGTCGCGCGTAATTTGGGTTCGGGTAGGACACATGATTGACGGGGATTTCTTAGCCGGATCTTCCTGATGAGACCCAAGAAGGGCGTAACAGGTTATCCTTGTTCTTTGGCAAACTTATGATTCGTGTGTTCCATTTGTATGCATCTATTTAGGTAGATGACTTTTCCTTCTACCCATACGCTTGTCGCCGTAATGGGTGATAAACAAATTAAACAAATTCGGAAGAGGTCTGATGAGGAAGCTTGCTCTTCAGGGCAAGCGGTGAACATTATCACGATAGAGATGAAGTAGAAATTCACTCGAAAGTTTTATTAAATCATCGGACCAGAATCTTAGTAGCTGTCTTGCCTTTGAAAGGCTACCGGAGTTATAGGGACTTTTGAGGTACGTTGTACGTAGCACGTATGAGAGGTCTAATTCTCATTGTTGGTGGATCAGGTGACCATTATTGACCTGTTCACCGAGATTGGTAATTAGCTAGTAGACGTTCGTTACCAAGTGCGCAGTTGAGTAGATCTAGTTCTAAAGCCTTTCTCTAGAAAGTTGTTCAGATGACTACTTCATATAAACACCCTCACAGGAAATTCTCTCCCCTCCTCCAGGGTGTATTCTTAACACATGACTTTACTTGACTCTCGGAGGCATGAAGCTGCTGAAGTGAGAGTAATGCCTGATCCGTGTGGGTTTAAGGTGCATGTTTCGTCTAAGGCGGTCATCGGGAGCTACTAACAGATCTTGAAGTGGGAGATAACTATTCTGTTAGGATTTCAAGGTTTCAGATGTGCCTCAATGCAGGCTATTAAGCTTGATCCTGGGCCACAAGAAGAACATATTGTCGTCATACTTGTCCTCTTGCCATGTTTGGACATAAATAAATGTCTGCATGTTTAGGACTAAGTTGAGTGCTAAAGACTCTTCCATCTGTCTGTCCGCAAAGGATTCTGTTGAACAGAAGCTCAGTGGTCAGCGTGAAGTGTGGCATCTGCTTAACTGGTGGGCGTTAGGTTGTACTGACTGATTAAAGAAATTTAATAAGACCAGTACACGGCGATGGAAGACCACGACACGCATAGTGATTTCCTACTTGCGAAACCAAACAGTTAATCCTGGGAAGAAGAAAATTCGGTCTGGTGTTGTCCTTGGCGATAAAAGAAGAAACTCAAAATATGCCGGGAATCAACAATCCTGATTTGGACTTCGAACATAAAGGCTGTTTAGACCAATACATAAAGTTTTGAGCGCATTGACTTGCAGCTCAAAATTACGCTACTCAAAATTGTCACCTTGCAGTTTATACACGATTTTTGCGCAATTCTGTACTCGGTATGGTCGCATAACCTTTCACCGGGGGAATAAAACTCTCTCAGAAGAGAATAGTCGCAATCAGGAGTGCAGTGTTGGTTGCTGTGAGGACAGATGATTCATTATAGTTGTGGTTCACATGGATTGTTGTGGATTTCGTTGTGAAGTGGTCTTCTTTCGGGTGGTTTCTCTTTGGAGGTAAACTGTATTGAAAGCATTTGCTTGTCCTTACAAAGTTAATGGAAGTTACGATGGTGTAAGCTAATACCAAGCTATCAAACGTAACCCTAATGTGGTGTGACAAGCCCGTCCAATATTCAAGCCTTATTTAGAGTTTAACAAGATCACGGCGGATACAAAGATGTTTGTTTTGAACGATACCTAGCTTGCTGACCACTGTAATAAACCTAAAGTCTCTGAAAGAGTTAAATCCTCAGCTGATTTGAAAACATTGACTGAAAACACTATTCAAAAACACCTTACGGCTGTAATTCTCTTGCATCTTTGGAAATTTTTATAAATGCGTAATTCTACATGAAATCTTCCCGATGAATCAATATTGGAAATGAGATCAAAGAGTAACATGTTGCAAATTCCATCAGTAATTTCCAATAGCGTGTATGCGTTAGTAGATTGGACTGATTCGTCGTACCGGATAGCGAAGCTATGGAAATAGGATGCTGCTTAGTAATAGGACAAACCAAATAGCTTAACTGGGTTGCCACGATTTTTCGGAGAATTGCTCCGATTCCCCGATAATGTGTTCTGAATGGTTTTCCTATACACCTTTCAGTAACATTGGCTGCTTCTTCATTAGGTCCCCTGTTCTGATTACTATCGTGAATGTCCTCATGAACACACGTTTTCGTGTCCGGCTCCTCTAACCACTCCATCCACTTCTCCCAAATTAGCTACCCAGAATTCGGGAAAGATCAACACGTAAAACACAAAACTACCAGCGGCATTGTCTGTGGTTGCACTCCAAAACTGGCTCCTGGACTGTTACTGTCTGACCTTGGTTACTACGACAGTCTCTCGGTTCGCGTACCTCAGATTTGCACGGCAGCTGTCTTGTGGAATGATGTTACAGCCAGAATACTATTATTATTATTATCATTCTCGTTGGAAATCCAAGATAGTCACGGCTGACGAGAAGAATTCAAATATGCTTAAACAATAGAAATACTCGCTGTAGGTCAGTATACTGGATGACGTGTTTTCTTCTTCGGGTTTTTCCATTTTTTTGCAGCCAAATTCTCCAATATTTGGTCGATTTCTAATCAGCTGCTCTTTTTTTCCTCTGTCATCTTCCTTAGTTGTTATGACATGTCATTTAGGCGATAAAACGGTAAACTCATATCATCCGGTCCCTCAAGGTCAATAATGTTTCTCTTAATATAACAATATTATAAAATACTTCAGAGGACTCTTGTTGACGGACCTCAGATAGTCCGTTATTATGAGGTAGTCTAACCCTCAGTACTGTTTTTACTACACAGCGTTTGGTCGATTATGACCACATATCTTCTCCCACATCACCGGATCGAGAGGTCGCTGAAGCGTCTTCCATGAAATAGTGTAATATCAGTGACTACGTTTTAATTTTTTTTGCTGCTTAGAACAAGGATTTTCGCTCACCTTTTCCCTCAGGTCTTCCATCGTATCCTCGACATTCTCTCTTTTAGGCTGAACCAAACTGAAACACAACGTTTCACCTGGCCAAAATAAAACCCAACGCATTTTTATTCTCGTTTATCTGATCCCGATGTTGGTGTGGCGGGAGTAAATCAACACTATGGTTACTAGCCATATTAAGATTCGGTCATAAAGTATTCATATCAGTTCATCTATTTTAAATTTAAAGGATAACTCCATGACAAAAGCGTAATTTCGAATGATGAAAATTCTTTGCTGCGGTGCAATGTCACAATATTGACGAATAGGAAAACAGCAGTGCGGCACAACCAGTTACGCTTAAATTATTTCTGTTGAACCAAAAGCAAAACACACTGGCAGGGAGCATTTCAAAACAGTCATTTCATTCTGGTTGGAAACTGTCAGCATTGCACATCTTACCAACATATTCGATCCATCTACTTACCAATTAATGGTGGAATACAGTGCCATTCTTCAGTGAGTGGCCAATTAGCAGCTTTCGTAATGTGATATGATTGTGCTTATGATTAGCCGCTGGTCAACAGATTCCCTAGGATTCGGCCAAAAAACTGCGAGTTGTGGGTTCAGATCTCTCTGGTGATTCTCAAGATGATGATGATGATTCTAAACAAGGACATTCACTGGTGTACAGAATAGATTATTTTCACTTGCAGTACCAAAGCCAGGTTGTAAAGCTTTTCATTCTGCAAATCTAGGTAGGACGGGACATGTAGATGAATAAGGCCGTTCGGAAAATGTGTTATGTTCTCCATTCGTATGGGGATCAGCCCTTTGTAAAATGGTACTTATTTACATGCATCATGAAAACGAATATTAGCCTGGATAAACGCAATTCTATTCCGGAATAAAACAGCTCAATTTGTCCGCCCTAGACGATTTTATCCAGTTGTTCTCGTTTAGAGGTATCTGATTCGCTAAAGTAGCGCCCATTTCACATAATCACCAGATCAATTGGATAAGCCACTGGTAAATGACGGAAATGCGTTTGGTGCAAATGGGTGACAATTTGGTGCAAGAAGGAAGCTATTAGCGGGAAAAGGTGCTCGAAAATTTTGTTCAAGTGCACCGTTCTGCTAGCATGTGTAGTGTCCGTAATTCGTTGTCACATATTTACCATTTTCCTGGACTTAAAATACACTTTGTAACTGTCGTACATATTTTACCGTGACGTTCGTTTTAATGTTATGAATACACAATTTTACGGCGCGACTTGCTGACTTCTTGCTGAACGGGCGCATTTACGCTCCGTTGGAATGTTTGCCGGTTGCTGAACCAGTGGGAATAGTTCGCTGTGTTTGTGTCAACTGTTGAACGTCACAATAAGTCCCCGCGACATTTTTAAGCCGTGATTAACTTTCCTATCGTGGAATATATCAATCACACGTGAATCATCCGTGGGAAACTTCGACGAGTGAGTATTTCTTTCACAGGCGGTTACTGCATGTGTATCGGTGTAAAAGACTGTCTGATCTACGCATTCGTGAGTCCTCTTTTGACTACTCATTTTTTTATTGTGATTTTGTGATTTTGCATTAGTTACTTTGCTTGTTGATTTGTTCGAAAGCGCTGATAAGGTCTAGTCCACTACAGATGTATAATGACCGATAGTTACGCTTCCTATTTATGGTAATACAACTAAAAACTCATAGGTTGCTTGAAAAAAGAGACTTGAAGCCGTTAACACCAGCTAACGTTACGGAGAATGACAGGAAAGCCTTGAGGGAAATGGCCTCAAATTAAGGTGTAAGGATGACTCTTGTGCATTTCGTTGGTTGGTGACAAACGTTCCATAACCAAAGTGTTTCAGACTAGCTTTAACTCTCTATCTAGGACGCAGCCACCTGTAGGCTCGGCGACATGTGTACCGGCACATTCACGCCGTCTACCACTACACGGTAGGAGGCGCAGCCCTGGACTGTCAACACGAGAGATGAAGGGGTGTTGCTGCCAAACTCCAAGCTCTGCGAAGAGAACTCG
This sequence comes from Opisthorchis viverrini, assembly GCF_000715545.1. Taxonomy (NCBI): domain Eukaryota; kingdom Metazoa; phylum Platyhelminthes; class Trematoda; order Opisthorchiida; family Opisthorchiidae; genus Opisthorchis; species Opisthorchis viverrini. The sequence goes on from NW_008751801.1 coordinate 1,101,465, forward strand.
TACTTACTCGAACAGTTTCAATCCGAGGATTCAAACCGAGAATTCAGCCCACAAGATTGCAGTAGATGGAAGAGCCTAGTGTTCACAATCCTTCATTCTAAAGAAGACAATCAGGATTTTTACTCAACTGAATATGCGTCGCTGATTAGCTTTTTTGGGGTCAGATGCACCAGCTGTGCTTCCAGATGTAGGGAAATTTAGAAGCTCAATAATTGTGAAGACATTCCAGAAGGCATTATTGAGAGAATCGTTGGAACCAAATCCATGGTGGGCAGTGGACGAACAGTAGACTGAAACGAAAAGCATTTACCCAAAGCTGCAGTGTAGATATTCTAGACGGAGAAACCCATCACTCTTCATTGCGCGAGGTAAGGTCAGAACTTCAAGAGGCAATCTCAGGGAAAGTTTGCCCAACCTGGGTAAGGAATGATAGATAAGGAGTAATGAAGAAATCCTCCCATCCACAGGTTACCGCCTTTATGAAAAGAAAGAGGTTCAATGACCCGAAATTCAATGCCTAAAACTTTTCCAACCAGAGACTTAGTCATCCAAAGTGTTTGTCGATAATTGCCATTTGATTGTTTAGCTGTCCTCCTATTTTTTCTCTTGTGATCCTAACTACTCTGCTAAGGACAAAGGTCCTGCATGGTTCTTGAAAACTCGGGGGACAAATAATCTCTGTGATTGTTGTTGCTTTCCCTCCTGGGTAAATTATTGGTTTCTCCGGGATTCCTCGTGTGGCCCAGAGATGGGTAGTTCCAGTTTTTTGGTCTCAGAGGCTGAAACACAAGGTCGGTCTGCGGGTGCTTGTTTATTGCTTCCGCAATCGAGTTTCTCGCATGCATAACTCCATTTTTTGCCATGTCCGGTATGTAAGAATTGTGTAGGTTGAATTCCTTTCCTTTCTGATCTCCATGGTAGCCTGTCACTTATTTTTTTCACATAATTTTGAGCACAACCGCTGAGTAGAACTTTGTAAATGACAGTTTTGTCTGTTTTAGCTAGTCTCCCTCCGGGTTTCAATGATACCTTCTTCAATGTGTTTGTGGGTCCATAGACCGCATTACTCAAGTTTCGCAATTGGCTTCCAGCATGCGAATTTCTCCGGTTGCAATTTTAAGCTCGTTCAAATTTACACTAAATCTATTCGGTTCATACAATATTTCCAGGGCTGATGTCCAACTGGAGCAATGTTCTGCTAGCCTGCCGCTTTCACATCTCTCGCTCACCGCTAATGATTCCAGACAGATAGAACTAAACTTTGTCACGTAGGGCAGTTCACACGATTCCCTTGATAATTAGAGACTCTTTTGAGGGACATAAATTCAGTCTTGTACTGGGGAAATTCGGTTGAAAGTGGGGCAGTAGTTCACTTTTGTCCCTTCTAGGAGCATACATAGACCTGGAAGCAACGCATAAAATTCCTTGCATGATGCATTCACCCAATACATGAGCTTAGAAAAGTGCTACTTCTGAGTGCTTTTCAAACAATGCACGGAGAACAATGTGGATGCGCTGTCTCAAAACTCCCGCTTGTGGAAAATTTATGAAATGGAGTGGATTCGTACAAAAGTTACAGGATTTATACTGAGTTTGGTTTACTTTGATTTCATCACGATCCGAATTTCGATCTACAGCTGTTTATCCTTAACCGAAGGTAAAACCTCACAAAAAACTCGGAACTTTTGCTTTATTCACAGTGAGTGTTCTAAGTGCTACTATCATTTATGTATATATACATGCATCACTTTGCTCGATCTTAAGAGTGTAGCTATAACGGAATAAGGAGAGAGAGTGGTCCGAACAATAGTCTTTGGTGGAGCATTGTTAGCAATGATGGGAGGCGCTGAAGAATGCCGAAAGTACGTAGGATCGTGCCGCTTGTGAAATATCAATGAATGTTCATTCACCTAAGGTGCAATTTCGCTGACAAACAAATAGTCGGCCTGAACGATTAATAGCGGGAAACATTTTGTTCTTCGCATTCGCATAACCTAAAATGGGATAGAAGAGTTTTGGGAATCGTACAAATTCACATAATGCATCAGGGTTAACGTAACAAAACCCCGCTTAATAAGCCGGAACAAAACAACTAACTGGTAATGGAGGCAATCCTTTAGAGAGGGGCAATTTAACAACTTACGTTTTACTTCACAAAAAACCATTTGTTTCCGTCTTACTGAGGGAAAACAAAGAGGGAGAGTGGATAGACGTAATTTGCGAACGAAACTTTCCCACGGTTGACAAACATACGGAGTGGAATTTACTCAATTTGGACTTAGCTGGAACGTGAGGGTGAGCAAAAAACCCCGAACAAAAAAGATAGCTTTCATCGTGATTAAATTAAGGACAAATCATTCTACCCAATTCGACCTACGCAAAATGGAACAAACCCTAAGGAAATTCATATGCTATTGACTGTGTACAGCTTAATATGTAGTTTGCACAGTACATATTATAAGTTTGTGCAATAATATAATAAAATGCAGTGGTGTAAACCAAAGTCCAACACTTTGTAAAGAGTCAAGAGGAATAAAATTTTAAGTTTAAATTCAATAAAAGTATGAATCCAAATGAGATGATTCTTTCCAGCTAGTTACATCTTTCCAATTAGAATGGACCGTTGACCAATTAATAGTCCACGATAAATTAATTTGGAACAAACATTATTAGCCAATTCGGAGGCTGAATAATAATGTTCCTATCTAGTCCAGAGTGATGGATGGTTGAGCGGGTGCCCCATGTTCCCCCACCTAAAGTTTTATTCTATCATCTTGGCCACTGGTATGATCTACTTTTGCGTCGGGTGGATAAAGTTATCGTGGTTGGATGATTTCCGAAGTGGTTCACACGAGACAAAACTTTCGCCGAAATCTTCAGCGTCTGATGCAGGTTCCATGTATAGCACTTTTAACTGGCATTCGATGTGATCGCTCAAGGTGGAATCCACCAGTTACTACCGGAGGTTGGGACAATCAGCCACTTCGATAAGTTTTTTTTCCGGCTCGCGGTGATCGTAAGTTTCCATCACATTTATCATTAATGGGCAGAGTCTATGTTATCTACAACTGTAAACCTCATTGTGGTGATCGGGCCTCAGCACAGCAATGATCAAGTTGGGTCCGCTGGCTAATTTTCAATTACCAAAGTCCTAACAATGCCACGGAGACCACTGTGGGGCAGACGACGAAGAATTGGGGGTCCCGGTAGGGCGAGAAATTGTATTGCGGGGCGGCCTGTGGTGACTCGTATTATTATCTGTTAGGGGAGTATGAAGTTGGTAAGCCGTTTCCTTCAGGCGACCAGCATGTTAATCTTTATGGAGGCAGTGGTACTGCCTTCATTCGAGGGAGGATTGCTTACAAAAAGTCGACCGTGAAATTTGCAAAATCCGGTCGCGTAACGTGTGAGCTGAACATCAGTGCAATATTCGCTATAATTAAAATACAGTTAAAACCAAGGAGTTTAGCGCTGCTTAGAGGTTATCTACTGTGTGCAGCCATATTAAGAGTCGAACAGCTTTGTCTCACTTCCAGTGCCATCGGGCCAGGCCAGCCCATGAACTAAGCGGGTCACATAATTGAACCATTGGATCTGGGAAGGATTCCTCAAAAAACCCTTAAATCTCTGCCTCGCAGTTCCAGCTGTTGAGTCAGTGGCCAGACGGAAATTAACGTCCCTCAAGTGTTCTGTATGTCGGGCTTTTGATTCAAGAGCTCAAGGTGGGGTAATTCCACTAAACCAGGCTCTTCGACCTGGGCAAACGGGAACTATCCTCTGCCAATACAGCTCTTTATCCATTGACTCCTCGCCACCGGTCTCTCTCTGTCAGCTGCTTGACCGGTGCTCCGTATCCAAGCTTATGATGGCAAAATGAATCAAATAAACCGCCACTGCTGTTTTCACCGTACAGGCTGTATGAACTTAGCCATTAGATAGCTCTTACTCAGACATTGTTCTATCTTTCGATCGAAACACACATATAATATCCTGCTTCGTGTATTTATCTCAAGCCGCTTGGAGCAAACCACGATTTCCCGCACATTTCTCTTCGGGCACCTAGAAATCCTGATGCAACAGATTTTTTATCTTACGGTGTGGGAGTTGTGCATAGCTCAAAGGCTGAATGCGCCTCACTGGACATGATTCCAGTAAACCGTCATCTTTATGTTTTTAGGTAGACTAGTTCAGTCAAGACCAGTTCATATGGGTGCGGTGAAAATTGTTTGTTTTATCACGAAGCTCTGCGACAGATGAGATTAATGAAGCCGAGCAAAATATAAACGGATAGATATCTGGCATAGATATTTGTGACGGTTACTCTGGCCATACATTGTGATGCTAGTAGGTGATTTGAGTTCACGGGTTGGCCGACTAGGTCCTGATGGAGGTGATCTTGGTGATAGATTAGAGGTTGATGTGGTGGAAGTCATTGGATGCATATGATTTGGGGGCCACTAAACCCAAGCCAACTGTAGATTTAGCTAGACCATGTGGCAAGCAATTACCGGCGGAGAGCATCGAGGCAAGTTTATCGTACACCGCTGGAATCCGATCATAGTATTGCGTGGGTACACTTATCCCCCTGTTTTTTGAGGGAACTCCCCGGCTAGCTCACAGGCATTTGGTTTATCGCCTGAAAAGCGTTTCTGTGTCTAAACACAGTCGCCCTGAGTTGGTCACAAAAGCTTCCAGAACATGACAGGCATCTCGGTAGTGATGGTAGTTTGGTTGATGAATTTGGAAAGGTAAAAGCAGATACGACAACAGCTTTTGAAACAGTCTTTCCGAGGTAGCTCGTACAGCCCAAAGAGCACTCGATCTCGTCAAGATCAACAGCTGCAGTTGAAACCATGAAAGCCATACTAGCAACAAACTACTGTGAATGCGCGCTGAGATTTCTCAAAGGTAAACAATGAAGAACCTTGGGATTGACAGAGTACGCTGGTGGATCGCAATAGCATGGAAAATGGAGATCTCCGTAGCAGCAAACATTCGCACCACGACCAGACAAGGACGTCCATTGCCGCATTTTCTGCATAACTTTACATCCGATGTGCTTTTCTTACTTACCTCTGACACCTCTGAAACCAAAGTGCTCCTAGAGCTTTTGTTGACGAACACTGAATGCGCCAAAGTTTTTGTTCTTCTTGAATCAGGCCCTCCAGATATGCAAACTATTTTAAACGGCATAAATAATTCTACTGTCTTGTTTCAGATGCACTTCACAGCTGCAGATTGTAAATTGCTGCTATGGGGTGCAATGAGATCGAAATCAAACCTCAAGCTTGTAGGTGAACCAATTGGTGTGATAGATAAATTCATTTGTCCAGACAGCTGCATACGCCCTTGAAGATTGTGAAATACAGGATAAATTTGCTAACCTATGACAGTTGTGGCGCCGATGTGACATCGGCATGACGGTAGAGTTTACAATGCTGCAGTTTGGTCTTTTCTGCTTTGTGGTTAGAAGACGTGCCCGCTGCTTGTGGAAAAGCTTCTAAAGCTCTCTGTGGTTGAACATAACTATTTCCGAAACATTACGTGGGTCCCGTGGGAACATCGGGTAAGTAATACGGAAGTACCAAAATGGTTTTCGGGAAAGTTCATTCTCCATCGACGAGTCATGTGACCACAGTCTATAGGTCAGAGTGGTGAGGCTTGCTAGCCTATCTCCTTTAGAGATGATGGAAAGTTTCTCCCAGCTAACAAAACTGGTGCCTATTTGACTCATTCATTGTCACAATACGTCTGCTTGTTGTACGGTAGTCAGGCACAATTGTTTTTTTTACTGTGCGAGCACATTTAGCTGATTTTTTCATCCATTCTAACTTTGTCCCTTGATAATAAGTGGACTTTTCGTACCCTGGCAGCATGGTCAACAAAATAAAGATCGTCATAAACGTCTGTTACTCGGAGAAGTAGATTTATCGCTGGCAATCTTCCTCAAATCAGTCAAAACAGACCGAACAGCAACAGTATGCAGAACACAAAACAAAGCACAAATTCCTGGTACACAATCAGCACACTTTTCATTTGAGTATTTGGGATGAAGATCTAAAAACGCCTTTTCGTAAATGTGGTATGGGATGAAGAAAAAGTGACACCATAAATTTGCTCCTATTATCTCATCCGGCTCGCTCCAAACGACGATCTTCATGGATGAGCCTCGATAATTTTCAAATTACTGTACATCCGAATTTTTGTGAGCAGTCTATCAAACAAAATGCTAGAAATGCGTGATCAGATTTTGGGCAAAATCCTGCAAAAATGACTGTTGGTTGTGTGTCACTCGATCTGTTCCCTGAGTTTGGTAATAGGCTTGCTAACGTCTGGTCATCATGCAAGAAGGCCTCCTTGATATGCCATTTGTTGTTGGATCCCTCCACTTTTACTTGCGTCTATATGGCCAGCAAGAGGACGTAAAATCTCTGTGTAAAAACTAAAAACACCGAAACACACCCAATCGAGTTAAGAATATTTAAAGTATGTCACTTCCAGATATTTGTCTTGGAACAAGTCAATCTGACTCACAGTAATCTCTGCGTCAATGTGCAGAAGCCATTATGACGGACGTCACTTCAACTGATTTACAGTGTGATACGTTCAACTTTTGGATAATCTCTTTCCCTATCTCTGTGCCGTATCTTTTATTTTACACACAGCTTATAGTAGGCCAAGGTCTTGCAATACAGCCCACGAACGATATTGGGATAACATAATCCACGCAGAAATTCCTACTGACAAAAGGTAGCAAAATTATGTCAGCTTATGTCGCCTAGACTGCCGTTTCCCGTGGCCATTGTACTCAATGTTATCCGGCTTTGGCTTTGTCTAAAACTTCACGAATCCGTTACAGCAGGCGACAAAAGACGTCAATTTCCAGATGTATACATGCTTCAAAGATCCATCTCAAAATAAAGGGAGGTTTAGCAAAAACAGCTATCCTGAAGTTACGTGCCTGCAGTCCACAGAGTAGGAGGCATGACATGGCGCACTGGGAAAAAGACAGACTTCTTGCAACCCACTGCAATTTTGAGGACACTAGTTTGTTACGGGTAAAAGAATTAGATTGTGGACAACGATTGATGACAACTGTCATGCCAGTTAGATCAATTTGTTCCCAACAACTAGGTACTGCGTCCCTGATAACAGTTTCCGAAGCCAGTTTGCTGACGCTTGCGACAAAACCCGACTTCATACAGCAAACTGAATTTTATGTGAACGGATCTCAAAACAGCTAGCTCATACATAACCAGGCAAATCAGAGGGTCAAAATCCACACCTGGATTCCGATAAGTTATCACGTTTGGTCTAGTATTGGGTCATCAACATATGTAT
>NW_008751801.1:1109414-1167085 GCF_000715545.1 Opisthorchis viverrini
TCTATGTCTAACTCGCTCCTATATTGGAACAAGCTACGGCGAATACCTCCATTCTTCCCTAATGGACACCCCCTAGTTCGCTTCCTATCCGACTCATTAATCGCTCTTCCAAGGATTCCAGCATAGAGAAGGTGGAATTGCAACCAAAAAATAGACTAATAGCGTGTCGCCGCTCAAGTTCTCCGCTTCATGTTTGCCTCTCAAATCCTGTTACCCAATGTATTTCGGCAAATCAAACAAGCACTTCCCTTGTAATGCTTGCAATTTTCGGATAAGTTTTTTGATCCTTCTGGCCAACTAACTTGAGCGCTGTCAAACTCCTGGACTGAGTCCATCAACGATCACTTTTAGGCGTGATATTCCTGATCACGTGGCACGTATATGTGAAGAAAATATCACTTCAGAGCGGTCCAAAACGTGGAGCAAGGTTTTTTGTAAAGTGTATAAAACAAATCTCGGTGCACGTAGTATGAGCCGTCCGTTCCACTTTAGCGTTTCCTTGCTTGCGCGTATAGCGAAATGAATTTTGCCACACAGTTTGTAAGGAAATAAGCGATAAAATATCCAGCCCTAATGAGCCTGGATTTGAATGCCAGAGCTGCTAATCTTACAGTGGATGTTCTTAAACAAGTATCGCATATTGCACAATACAGCTGCGGATGCAAGTGTTCCAGATGTTGATAGTTAGACCAGCACCCCAAATCCGGCTAAAAAAAGTCCGCATCCCGATTTGGTATATCCACAGATTTGGGGATTTCCTAAACCGATGATTTTAACAGGTGACCTACGTTAGTCCGAACGTCATTTCACTCAATGCAACCGCTCGTAAGCATGCAAGTTCGGGAAATGAACTGAAGCCGCTTTTTTCCGACACCCGTTTTTTCCAAGCTGTTTTGTTATGACTGGCAAACATTTCACTTAACTTTAATCCTGGAACCTCCAGAAAGGAAACCAAACCCTATCAATAGAAGTTTTGCCCAAAATTTAGGAAACTGTCCCCCATCAAAATACTTGAGTAGTATGTCCTCGAATATTGCGGTTTAAAAGACCTAAAAGTACTGGGTTTTCTTACTTGTAGAAATGCAGATGGCGATGTAGGATGACATGACAGGAATCGCTTCTTACTTTCCTCGATAGGTGCTGTCTTTTTTGTACGCACTGCATAACAAAATATCCTGCGAAGTTATTGCCAGTTTAATCCCAAGACCATGAAAGTTTATGCAGAAACAAACAACCGTATATATCAGTCTGCCAAATATCAGCCTGCAGTAGGTTTATACTTAAAAACATAAGCAACCATCGTGAGTAATGCACCATGTGTTCATTAGTGATTACGAAGCGCGTATTAGTCAAAATTATGACTAACGGAGCAAGGCACTTTCGCATCTTGACTAAAGAAGGATGGATTTTTGGAAAAACGGATATTTAGGTTGACTCACTCAGGTTTGCAGCGTTCGTAGTCCAGAAAAACCGAGTCTTGGAATTGGAGAAGTATACATTTAGCCTCACATACCAGTTCAATCAATGCTAATTGGCTAATGGGACTAGGTGGAAATCGGATTCAGTCTTGAGGCTATTGGAGTATCCGCCTCGCAAATTTGCAAGCATAGATCGCCTGAATTTTCTCGGCCAATTCAATCCAACACTCTCATGGCGTCCAGCCCATGGCTGAAAATGCTAGAAGTTACACGATAAATATATATTATTTTTTCAATCACCGGACAACACCTCCAAAAAAAGCAGATTCGTTTCATGTACTGTTACATAATTTACACCAAGACAAAGCCTCCGCTTTGGGTACCACCAACCATCATTACATGTTTCTGTTGACGCGCCTAATAGTTCTGGTAGCCAACAAGCTTCCGCATGTAACCTGTACAAGTTATATTTAACAGTTTAATTTTCGTGTCACCAGTTGCCACGCTACAACTGGGAAACGCGCAGTAAGTTATCATTCAGCTAGAGGTCTGCACTGAGGGAGCCCTGAAGTTGCTGATGTCTAATCGCTTTTCGGTTCATTCACCCAAACTACACAAATCCTGGGGTCGAGATAGTTCTGTGGTTGGAGCACGAGCTTACTGCCCAAACGTTCTGTGCTTCCTGACTTCCATAGTCTAGGATTGGGCAACTTGGCAGTATCCCATTCCTCGTGCTTCCTTCGGGTGTCAATGCAGCTAGGCACCGAAAAGGTGTTATACATTAACAATATAAACAGATCCCTCTCGATTATGCTGATCCAAATGTATTTACACTTTATTAATAAAAACCGTGTCACCAACAATACGAAACTTGTACTTGAAGGAAGTAGTGCTTTAACAACCTGTATTATAAATGCGTTTTCGGATGACTGAAAAACCTCGATTTACAACTGTGACCCTTATATGTAACCTATTTTATGTATCCCCCAGAAAAGTTTGAAACATCCATGGGCTCCTTTTGACCCCTTAGTTTCACAATCCGATAGTACGTTTTGAGCCTCCAAGGATAGCGAAAAATTTTACGCAATCTTACTTCGAAAAAACAGTGGATTTATAATTACATGCTACCCTTCATTAATTATTGTTTCATACATGGAGATCAGCTATCTTTTCGTCGTGCACACAAGTACTCTTTATTCTATGTAATCGATCATTATACGAGTGACTAATTTAATCTTCTGTGTCTCATTCAGCCGCTAAGCAATTGTTTCTAGATCCGAACTTCTAGTTTTATTTCTGTTAAACGAAAAATTTTATTTGCTGGTTCTACTTCCTGTCGAGGATTTTGAACACTGGTTTTTTTCTGAGGAAATCCCGGTGAGATTTTTCAAAACTTGTTTCATTTTTTAATATTGCATTATGCAAGGGAGTGATGTTTATGTAAAATTTATATCTCTCAAAAAATTTGATCCTTCGTTTACCAGCGAATGTTTTTTGGGAATGTTGACGGTTCAAGAGAGTATGTTTACATGTATGCGTATGTAAAAAAACGCTGACTATCGGACTTGTGTACCAGATAACATAAAACTGATCAGGAAGAGGGCCCAACAAAGGACTTCTCTGTAGGTATGCTGTTGGACTCTGTTTACCACAACAACATGCACACGATGCGTGTAAATGGACTGCTCCTTTGATGATTGATCAAACCACATTTTATTTTCTTAGACGGCACCCTCGCTTTTATTTAGAATCCAGCAATCGATGTAGAACACAACAAATACACCAACTTTAGTGGTAAGTGTTTCTAGCCTTCAGTTCTACTCAGCTTGTGTCATCCTAGTGGTTTTTTTATTTACTTGTTTTCTATTCCTGTAAAAAAGCGCACTAAGTTGTCGACAGGTTTAGGCATTCGAAAGAAATGCACTAACTACTTGGGCTTGTTTTATCGGATTAATTGGACAGGTTATATGATTGCAACGAAAACGAAACGAAGTGACCGGCGTCTTAGTCAAGTTCACCGACAGACTACAACCATGAAGTTGAAGCATATTATGTGGAACAAAACGATGACAGTTCGTTTGTTAATTTTTGCTGAGGTTCTTGTTCCGGTTGAGATCAGAAATTGCTACAAGTCTTAAGGTTAACATGCTCTTCTGTTCCGCATTTTAGGTAAAACCGTTAGTGGGTTCGTGGCAAAGCTAGTCAGCTCTTCAACGTTCTGACGAAAAATGATATTTTCGACCCAACTCTGGAAAACTCTCCGTGTCGCATATTAAAGAGTATAACTCCATACAGGAGAGATACATTTAACGCTGATTTGGATCTCTCCTTTGCGTCGGTTGAGCAAGCAAATGAATGCCCGGCTAGAGTTGTGTAATTTTTGGGTCAGACGTGAGAAGTTCGGAAGTTCTACCTGATGCGGTATCCTGATACTAGGCAAATACAACATCAGTTTTCTGTCACTTCTATGCAGAAGACAATAGTCCGCTACTTGGTGAGTACATCCATCTGAAGTTACAATACCATTCAATACAGTACCATTCAAACAGCAAATGAAGGGACTGGAACTTCAATGGACAGGATTAAACGCTTTGAGAGCAGAAATGAATTCGAGAACCGGAAAGTCATTCGGGATGTTTCGCTGCTTGGTCCCCATTGTGACAATAGACCNTTAGGACGCACTCTTTCCAAGCGCACGCACAGGACATTCAGATCAGCTTGCGGAATTAGCCGGGCCAAATCACACCTTCCAACATGCGACACCTCAATGAGGCTGAATGCTGCTCACCTTCCGGCCACTGTTCTGTGTCAATAATTCATTGGGCTGTAAAAAGGTTGCGGTCGGCAGTCATTGTGTTTGAGGTCCACTGCAGTTATCCTCAAAGATGCATTTCATTAACAGTCATCAACTGTGTGAGTGTGAGCTGGTTACGCGACCTCTCAAGTCTTTTGCAAACATCTGCGTTTCCTCTATAGAAAATGAATGACAATTCCCACATCATGCTTTCCAAATACTTTTGTTTTCTCCAGTTTTCCCCAAATATGTCACGCAAATAACGAAGCATGTGGATGGTTTGCGTGTGTCTTCACTCAAAAGAGTGACAGCCATTTGAACAAGAGAAACGGTGAAGTGTGTCGTGGATTTAGTGATAATTTTTCCATCAGAGGTTTGTTGAAACATTTCGAATGGGCTTCCAGTCTTTTTTGCACCTCATCACATCCTTTATTTTTCTCTTTTGTCAGCCAATTGGTTGGTGAGAATGCTTGATATTCTGTGAATATACCCAACGAAAAAATGTAAGATAATGTGCAGTTCTTACATTTTTTGATATCGATTATTTATTTTCGAAGATTTATAAAATGTTGAGCCTGAGGGATTTATTGCTATTGAAACCTGTCAAAGGGTTTAGGATCCCCCCAAATGATAAGCCTTGACATATGTCAGTCAATTCAACTCTGCACCGACAATATGTAGACTAGTAGGGAAGAAGTGTTCTCATTCTGCCTGTCAGACCCTTCGAACGAACCAATGACCTAGCAGTGAACTTAAGCGACCTACATTCCATAAAATCACCAGATGTCGAACAAACGCCGAATTCGCCGACCATACGGCCAGTTGATCGGCGGAATGATCACTTTCGATGAATCGTAAAAATATACACTATGTTTTCATTGAATGCCCTGGAATATTTTAAAAACAAATTGTCCAGAATCTGGCTCCTAAACTTAGGTGCACACAAGTGAAAGTGTAAGGGGACCTTGCCGACTTCAGCTACCTGAACTGTAATATTTAGCAACTAATGTCGGTGTCAACAAGATAATGCACAATCACCAGAATAAACCCAGACATTTTTGGGACGTCTATGTTGTAAATACAATCTTTTTCGGCATGTTTCACTGAAGATAACACTAAGTGTGCAGCTCAAAAACTTGTTTGACGGTGTCATAAAGTATTCTTTTGTCACGTAACGAATCATGCAGACGCCAGACCTGAGTAAACTAAAATCTCGGCGGAATGCATGATCCTATACGAAAATTTAGTCCACTTTGGAAAATGCCCTGGGTTTTTATTGAAAAGTCATTCCGAATTGTCACTTTTAGAATTTTTTAAGCCACGTGGATGACATTTTCTTCACTCAGAGTGAGAATCTGAATGTCAATTTAATACTATCATCCTGACGGAGACTCAATAAATTAGAAGTTAATCGCTTGGTGTTTCCGAGGTGAGATTCGCTTTTATCTGCCACTTTCTTAAAGCAAGAACCGGCTCGTTGAATTTTACAGCAACTTTCTTAGACCACTGAAGTTTCGTTTCGCGGATGGAGATTTAATTTGTCATAATATTGTGCACAGCCAGCCCTAAATATGATGCGGTATACTGATTGCATGGCGTGTCTCCTTTACATCGGCCACTCTTATGTAGCTTCCAACTTCGGGAACTGCAGTATTCACATTAGAACGGTAAGGTTTTTTTCGTGCTGATAGCAAAAACGGTTGTAAGGTTATGCACTACTCACAAGGTTGCTGAAAATTCTTTGACATCTCCAGACTCGTTTTGCTCTCCTTGGGTCTCATCAGGTAGGCGTACCCCCGAGTCCCCGTTAATCTTATATTCTAATTGAATCAAGTTGCTCGAAATTAGCTGTCGTAAGGTTAACTTCAGAAACCCAAGATTATTGAACTGCGCACACTTTTCCCAACCGGTTAAGGGTGACCATCTCTCTTGCTCGAAAGCTTTGACAAGCTTCCTCGTTGTTATCTGAAAAGAGGTTGTTGAGCAAACTGCGTTATACATTTTGCTATTTCTTGTCGCCCAAAACACTGCATTCATTCATTAGGCATTCAAAAGCTAAAAGGGAATTTATTCAGGCCCAGAAGCTACCAGTGTAGAATACCAGGGAATCCTTTGGTTGTTCAAATGTTACTGAGGTTGAAATGACTGAGGAGTTACCAAACTATTTGAGCGTGGCTCACACCGTGCTGTGGATGTGCGTGAGTAACATATCCTAATTAAATAGTACGTAGCCAATCCGTTGAACTACCTCAAAGTTCCTGGACCAGTTTTTTCCATTTATCAAAAATAGTTATTATAAACTGACACTCATTGAAGTATCACAAGATGAGCTCCACTCGTTAAATTTATGCCTGCGAGTATTTGTGCAGCGAACAGGATTGTAAAAAGCTTACTAGCCGCTCAGAAGCTGGGGTAAAGAAGCGTGCATCAGCAAGGTGCAAATATTCTCCACGATTCTGTAGTTAGTGGGTGAAAAGACGTAGGGATCTAGAAGTTTAGAGAAACGCAATCGAGCTTGTTTGAATTGCTTTTATTGCTACCATAAAATTAACACACAACTTGTTAAGCGATTAGCTGGCAAGCGCATCCAGCTGCTGGTTTGAGTTCAGTGTGTAAATTGCAGTTTACGAATCGGATTTGCCGGTCATTAGTGGGTGAACAAGTGGACATCGGCAAAACAACTGAACAGTGAAAGACGGCTGGTATGGATCCGAATGCGGCATTGTGGGCATCTCTTTGGTATCGAGGGGGAAGTATCGAGGACAGGGTCACAGATGGGAGTTGTACAGCATCGGTCTGTTTAAACGTGATTGCGCAGCAGCGAGCGCTAGCAAAAATTAGTTGATAGTCATCGGGTCGCTGACGTCATCTGTCAGTTCCATTAAAATTCGTTTAGTTCGATCTGTCAGTTCCATTAAAATTCGTTTAGTTCGGCGTCAGAATGTATTTCCCGGATTGCGGCAGGGTATAGGCATCCCTGTCGACGCCTACGTTAAAGTTGTTACGGACAGATAAGCAACCAGATGGTTAATGAATATTGTTAGAGTTTGACGAAAAATATATCAGACGGCTAGTGGTTGAAAATCACCAGTCCCAGTGTTAACGTTGGCCGATTAAGCCGGTAAGTATTCTGACCTAACCCACTATTGCATCCGTATGGTAGGCAGTTTATGTGAAGGATGTTGAACCAGAAAGAGTGAACCCTACCAAGTCACTTGCTTGTTGTACAACATTGAGACACGTTGCACCTCATAGCGTAGACCGCCATTCTGAGTCCTCATCAGTTAAAATGGTAGTAGGATATTTTAAACCCAACTTTAAACCATTCCGTCAGAAACTTTCACGGTGTTGTCGAGTTCCGTATTTCGGCGATCTTGATTCCAACTGCTTTTGGTTTTATGGAAGACCGTTCCACAAAGAAAACTTCCTAAGGACTTTATCTGTCTCTTCTATACCAAGGGCTCCGTGGAAATGCTGCAGGTGAAACGAGTGCCCAAACATTTCACCCGTATAGCTTTTAGGTTTTACTGCCCTACACTTCTGAATAAGGCCCAAAGGACTAATACCCAATGGCGTTCTTCAACCGCGTTTCAAACTCTTTTATTTCGTACATCCAATTTCTTGTCAGACGTGGAGTCTCTAGACTGTGTGCTGCCAGGTAGCAAGACCTCGTGCACCACGCCGTTCCCCAAATACTCAGAAGAAAAGTGAATGTTTTAACTTGAAGCAGTTGTGTAGGCTGTCAAAAAACAAGTGCATTATAACATTCATATTGAAGCGAAGGTGGATTACTGCAGAACAAACCCAAATTAGAGACCTGTTGGGTTTGCGTAAAGTACCGCCTGAACAATTTAACCTCAGGCGCAATTTGTAAATAGGGAAGTCGCCCGAGAAAACTCAAAAGGAAAAGAATGAGCCGTCTGTCACAAATAAGCAGGAATTAACAGTGTTTTAGAGTGCATACTTTCTTGCACTGAACTTTGCAGTTTCCAGAGAACGCTTTACATACTGCCATAATTCACACTTTTAAGATACGTAAGGGACGCGTTGCATGTGCTTCTGGACAAAATTTAAACAAATGGCCACCGGCATTGGTCGTGAAACAACGAAACGTTCTATATACAATTTATATAACCCGAAAAAATGGCGAAGTTTATTAGTATTCAAAATATCTGAAACAGCGTAGGTGACCGCTAACTAAGTTCGATATTACTGAGCTCATTATTAATTTTATACCATCGTTTGCAATGAAAACGGTTCTAATGGAGACTGTTAGCAGAGCCAGAAGCCGAGAAGCAATATGTGGCGGTTTCATCCCTGTTGAGAATCGTCAGCATTCCGCAACTCATGAAAATTCATGAAGTCTCGACGAGTCGCGCGACATCCAGGCTAGTAGTCTGAAAATTCCACCGTTCGGCCACAAGCGGCTGATCTGCTCTGTGATTAGCTCGCAATCAGAGAGTTTACCGGTAATGAATGTTGTGTGTAGACTTGCTCTCGGCACGAATTGCATGATGACAACTTCAAATTACCCAAAAAGCCTAACGGTACCTAAGCAGACCATCTACTAACAATTTTTATCTGATAGATGACGGGCGTTCTTTAATCTACAAACGTCTGATAGTTTCAAGAGACGATCTCATTTGAACATGAATCGTCACTTCATAACTGCCGAGAATTCAAAAATAATGAGCAGCATTAGAAAGGTGGAGAAGGTAGAGAAAACCACTATAGCTTCTTTACTACCACACCTAATGAGCATTCCATTCCTGTCGACGCCAACGTTAAAGTTGTTACGGACAGATAAGCAACCAGATGGTTAATGAATATTGTTAGAGTTTGACATATATCAGACGACACGTTGCACCTCATAGCGTAGACCGCCATTCTGAGTCCTCATCAGTTAAAATGGTAGTAGGATATTTTAAACCCAACTTTAAACCATTCCGTCAGAAACTTTCACGGTGTTGTCGAGTTCCGTATTTCGGCGATCTTGATTCCAACTGCTTTTGGTTTTATGGAAGACCGTTCCACAAAGAAAACTTCCTAAGGACTTTATCTGTCTCTTCTATACCAAGGGCTCCGTGGAAATGCTGCAGGTGAAACGAGTGCCCAAACATTTCACCCGTATAGCTTTTAGGTTTTACTGCCCTACACTTCTGAATAAGGCCCAAAGGACTAATACCCAATGGCGTTCTTCAACCGCGTTTCAAACTCTTTTATTTCGTACATCCAATTTCTTGTCAGACGTGGAGTCTCTAGACTGTGTGCTGCCAGGTAGCAAGACCTCGTGCACCACGCCGTTCCCCAAATACTCAGAAGAAAAGTGAATGTTTTAACTTGAAGCAGTTGTGTAGGCTGTCAAAAAACAAGTGCATTATAACATTCATATTGAAGCGAAGGTGGATTACTGCAGAACAAACCCAAATTAGAGACCTGTTGGGTTTGCGTAAAGTACCGCCTGAACAATTTAACCTCAGGCGCAATTTGTAAATAGGGAAGTCGCCCGAGAAAACTCAAAAGGAAAAGAATGAGCCGTCTGTCACAAATAAGCAGGAATTAACAGTGTTTTAGAGTGCATACTTTCTTGCACTGAACTTTGCAGTTTCCAGAGAACGCTTTACATACTGCCATAATTCACACTTTTAAGATACGTAAGGGACGCGTTGCATGTGCTTCTGGACAAAATTTAAACAAATGGCCACCGGCATTGGTCGTGAAACAACGAAACGTTCTATATACAATTTATATAACCCGAAAAAATGGCGAAGTTTATTAGTATTCAAAATATCTGAAACAGCGTAGGTGACCGCTAACTAAGTTCGATATTACTGAGCTCATTATTAATTTTATACCATCGTTTGCAATGAAAACGGTTCTAATGGAGACTGTTAGCAGAGCCAGAAGCCGAGAAGCAATATGTGGCGGTTTCATCCCTGTTGAGAATCGTCAGCATTCCGCAACTCATGAAAATTCATGAAGTCTCGACGAGTCGCGCGACATCCAGGCTAGTAGTCTGAAAATTCCACCGTTCGGCCACAAGCGGCTGATCTGCTCTGTGATTAGCTCGCAATCAGAGAGTTTACCGGTAATGAATGTTGTGTGTAGACTTGCTCTCGGCACGAATTGCATGATGACAACTTCAAATTACCCAAAAAGCCTAACGGTACCTAAGCAGACCATCTACTAACAATTTTTATCTGATAGATGACGGGCGTTCTTTAATCTACAAACGTCTGATAGTTTCAAGAGACGATCTCATTTGAACATGAATCGTCACTTCATAACTGCCGAGAATTCAAAAATAATGAGCAGCATTAGAAAGGTGGAGAAGGTAGAGAAAACCACTATAGCTTCTTTACTACCACACCTAATGAGAAATCATTCTTCATCAAGACTATTTTAAAAAAATGTTTGGAATACACCCCTTTTACTACGAACGTGATTTCCTCCTTCAAGTGAAAGTATATCCCATCTTGACATTTTGGTGAATATTTACAATCATAGCAGACCACACTGGACCGATTGAAACTAGATGCAAACGTCTTGTTTTCGTAAAAGTTTGTCTCAAAGTTGTTGCTTTATCGCTTGAACTTTTTAAAGCAACATTGTGTGTTCAACATCACTAATGGTGCATCAAACATTGGAGAATAGTTAGGCGGAAAAACTTTTCTACAATACCGAGTTGATGATCAGGCCTCGTATGAGTTTAAATTTTCCATCTCAAGCCCTCATCCCACAAAACAACTTGTGGTTGAAACTTTTAACCCGCCAAACTTTTATGGAATGATTTTTCCCTGGAGTTACTCGGGAATAATATAGGCATGCGCATCAGTCAACTGCATAAACTCGTGGTTAGTCGAATCCCTACCCATGCGTATTGGTACATCGCACCGGATGAATAAGATCTTCACTTCATATCCCCGTCTCGCTTGCCATTTATGTTCTAGTAGAATTAAGTAAACTTCGGCAAGTATTAAAGCACAACCACCTGGCCGGGAAGCAAAGGAAACTTAGCTTTATAACTTCTATAATTCAATGACTAACCTCAAGACCATTTTGGCAGATGCAGTTTCCGAGGTATCCACTCGTTTAGCGCCTCATGGAATGAACCAACAAGTAAGGCCCAGCCAGTCAGCGAGCATCAAGCTAGGACATTACAGTGGCTTAGACAACACAGTCAGTAGAACAATGAAATTTCACATGTGATTTTATTACTAAGTAGAACTCTACTTGGGCTGCATATTCTATTTGAATGAAGGTTTGTATAAATTAGTTGATCGCATAAAATGGTCCTTAAACAAAGTGATCCTCATTTTCTGAAATGAAATCTCTATGCAAGTGTTATAATGAAGCAAATAATATCAGGTGTATCAGTTGGCTAGGCAATCTAGAACTTGTAAGAACAGTTCGGGAGATGAGTGGATCGGTTGTGGTTGATGTCACAATAAGACGTCTATTCTATTTTCGATATTATTGAACGACGGAAAAGACACGTCCTGACAAAGTTGTCACCATATGCTGGACAGTGCTGACAAATGCGAGTAATTTAAAAAAAAACTGATGGATATGTCCGACGTAAGATTCCTGTGTCAGCATCTACTGTGTGGCTGTGTAAACGGAAGGCGTCTACACTTAATGATCTTCTCCATCCACCGTTGATCACTCAAGCGAGTAGGCCGCGAGGACAAACTCCCAACTCTGAATTTTCGCTTGATGCGCTGCGACAGAAAATTACGTTTGGCGAGAAGCGTAAATTTGAGATTTACACACGTATTTCGGCCGTTTTGCTTGCGTAAAATCTTCCGGATTCAGTGATAAGAGAGAATGATGAAAACTAACATAATCAGCAGGTTCTATGAATGTACGAACGGAGACAAATGACAAATAACTTCATTCCGAAGTAACCTAATTACGATCAGTTAAAGAGTGAAGTTAAAAGACAGCGACAGGTGTGCTGCTATTGGGGCAGCACGCAATGAGGTCTAATAAACCTGTTTAATTTCTTCGAAAAATCCTACAAAAGACAAAGTGGCCTTGTGAATTGCCATCTGTAAATGCCTTACAGGCTTTAAGGCACATCCCATTCCCATGCTCAGACACAAGCACAGCATTTGAAAAGACGAGACTTTGTTTTGTGCAAGCAAAGTCGTGTGGATCCACACAGTTTCTACACTAAAAACCGAGTGAAACGGGACACGGGTCTCATCTAACTTACTTACCTTCCTCACTTTATTTAGTCTAAACCACGACGAAATAACGGCGACTTACTCTTAGTTTTGATCAACAACTGCTATCCTGTGCTAGAAAGGCCATACGCTTGTGAGCTGTGTACTATTGATGAAAAATGTGGGCTGCATCCAGTCAAAGCGTTGGCTCTATAGCTGATCGAAGATTGGTTCGAAGTAATTAGAGCGTTTTACAGTGTTTGTTCGTTATTGTTTGGAGGTCAAACAACGTCCGGAAATGTTCGGCGGAACTGACTTTTTCAGAGAGGCATTTGCTTTTGCGTCTGATAACTTACAACCGCTTAGTCTGTGTTTGTCAGTAATCAAATTCATAATCCAAAGCCCTTCACTTTTTCTGGTAACCATCAACTCCTACGTAAACCGATTAGTATTGAAAATCCCTCAGTAGGCATTGCTATAGCAATTAAGCTAGGGAAAGTGCCGTGTTTCTCTGAATTTTTGGGCAATTCCGAAAGAAGCCAGTGCTTTGACATTAAAGTAATCCTGGTGTTCGTTGTTCCTCCGTAACACATATTGGAACATAATTGCCAACAGGTGTCTGCATCTTTTCCTGCAGATTTTGGCCCTTCGGCGTCAATGAAATTCACGATACATCACTGACTGAAAAGTGCCCCACGTTTGCATCTTGCCTTTCATGTAGAAGAGTCAGCTGTAACAACCACCGTGACCGCATGCCCGTTTCAGGTGAAAGCTAAATTTGTGATGTATTAGCCAAGAGGAACAATCACACAAACAAGCTTTGTTCGCTACCTTCTTCGTTCTCATGAAAGCTAATCGTTAAATACATGACTGAAATATGATGTCGCCACTGAAAGATTAAAGTTCAAACAGTTTTCCGTATTCCTTTGCCAAAAGCAACGAGACATGTGAGGAAACAGTGAGGACAAATTTTTAAAAAATCACTGCACAGTGCGAACTATTGGCTAGCCAAAACGGCATATATTTCTTTGATCAGCTCTATGGTTCCGAATTAATTTTTCATAGAGGCAAGTTAAGTAGCATGTTTCAACCGATTTTTATTCTGACAGGTTGGAAGTAACGGACATGGAGGTTTTTCGATTGACGATTAATTTCCGGAGCTGCCTGATGGAAATGAGTTGACCACCATGAAATTTGAAGACAAAATTAAATTGTGCGATAGGTTCCAATTGGAGCGGATAAAAACTGACAGACATCGCATTTGAAGAGACTTCAGCGCAGTGTTTATTTGCATCCATTTACCTCGTTGAACAGTCTAATCCATAAAATGGTAAAACCATAATGTGAATCCTATGGAAATAACTGGTAAATATCATGGTGGAGACCCTTCATTTCAATTAATCCATACGCTTAGACTATATTGGAGAAGCGAGATGAATGAGTTCCTACTTGTGTATTTGTGCAAATCAGACGCACTTTTTTTATATCTGTGCAGGTTACCTTGGCTGTACACTAAAAGACGCCAATGGTTTGCGCGTAGCCTCCAATCTCGGCACGACCACGGCCACAAACTTCTGGTGAATATTCAAACGGCAAACTTTGGGTTTTGTTTCACTTTGAATCAGATCAGGAGAAGAAAGCTTCCACCGGCCACTGACTTGTCAAAGCTGTTTGTATCATACGTCGACATCAAGAAATCATTCAGAAATTTCGCTTGCAAACTGAAATTAGTGGATTTACAGCTCAAGGGTGGGGTTATACGGAGTGCTTGTCACACTAGTAACAAGCTGAGGAAGAGGTAGAAAATATCGCCCTTCACAAAGTTACAAACCAAATAAAAAGCTATTAGTGCCTTGAAACCTGCAAAAAGCCTCATCTCTCACAAAACAGGAAGGCACCCAAAATAGTCATGAATCCCTCCTTTCCTGTTCTGTCATCCCTTTGAAGAAACAGTTTATACTGTATAAAGCTTTCTTCCTTGAAATAATTTGCCTTTAAAACTCAGTGCAAGAGAGTAAGATGTAAGCTATAGCGAGCCAACAAATGGAGGCGAAAACCTCGCGTTTTCATATTTGGAAAACTCCATAAAATCTTCCGAAGAAACATCGAGTATTGTTTATGGTTAGATGTCAGTTCAACCTGTCACACATACATTTGCTGGGCGATGCACACCTTTCAACTAGGGAAGGTTCCGTATCTAATGATCCCAACCAGTCTTGTACCAACAGCTGATTCGCGATGCACATATCGCTTGGAAATATACTGATGACCGCCAGACACTGGAGCAGATCAAGAGGGAACATCCTACAACGCAGAGTCACCATCCAGAGGATTAGACTTTAGAGGATAGATGTATCGGATCATCCGTAAAAATCGATCTACTGTGGAGGCATATTCGGGGTTGTCTTAAACCCTTGGGTCTATTCGTTTCCTACCACGAATGGAAATGCTGAATAATAAACCTCAGTAAAAGGACGAAACTTTCGTGTCCAATTGCGGCGTACAGGACTCCAGCGACAATGACTGCTTGTGATAGACAGCAATCAAATTGCAACCGTTTGACTATTGGTGTCGCATACTGATGTAAGGTCCTTTGGATGAAGGTGGAAGAAAAATTACAAGAGCTGTCAAACTATGGGAAAACCCGACACTCTGTCGGATATTCATATGTCCACAATCAAATGGCACAACCGCAATAATCTCGTCTCTGCATATTTAGAACAATCATTATCCTGTGGTTAGAATTTTTTAGGGGATGACGCAGGAAACATCGAAAGACAAATGTACTCAACAGGCTCGACACCGTATCTCTGTGGGCTGAAGTAATCACCTTGTAAAAATCTTTAGGTTGGTTCGCAGGCCAAATCATGCTACGTTCGAGCTTGTCTTTGCTGACCTTTGTCCGGATAACCTTCACATTGTTGCCTTTCTCTCATACAGTAACCTAAGTCTACAGAGAGGAGCGAAAATCCCCTGAGCAAGTTGCCAATACTGGGGACTACTAGTTACCTATCTGAGCAAATCATCTGTTCAGTGAAATTGGCATTGTTCTGTTCATCATAATAACGGTATACCAACTAGAACTTATGGACCTATGTGCAAGCGGTATTCTTAGCGATTTCAGGGTTATCCTTCTGGAGCATACTTTTACTCATCACACAGTCAGAAAATCCAGCTTTTCCTCATCAAAATTGCCCATACAAGATTTTTTCAACTGGCAAAATGAATTACTGAATACCTAGAAATACTTATTCATATTTGGAGCTCACATTTTTCTGGAGTTGGGCACGATCACTTCAGACACAGATTCTGTCCAGACATATTGAGGCACTGAATCCAACGCCCACTCGTGGTCACCCACGGGTTGCAGTTTTTGAATCTTGATGAAAGCAGCCATTACGAGGAACACAATGTGTGTCAAGCCCCTCGAAACTCGTCTTTATCGGGGGTATACCACCTATTCCTTCCTACAAGATGGCCATTAAAGGAGACGTGAGTGCTTCTTAGTTACATAGGAGAAGAAAAGTATCACAGTCAGAGAAACCTTGCAGAGAAAAGAAAAATACAGGGAAATCATATAATACACCTGGACATAGAGACAGAAATGTGAGTAATCATTTACGGTCGGACATGCAAACGTTACCCGGAGATTTGAGCAATTGAAAGCTGCATTAATATGAGACAGCAGGAGAATGTTTCGGACAAGTAGGTTTATGAGAAAGACAGCACAAGAAAAGTGTTCCGTGCAGTACCGAGGAATTTTCATCAGGAGCGACATTTGAGAAGTGCAACATGTGGTGGGCGTCTGGAAAAAAACGTGCCTTGATAGTGGCACTCGTGAAGCACGTTCTGGATGACTAACGTGGAGCAAAAGGTGTGTAATAGAAGTTGGCCAGAGATAACTCGACGTGTAAGGGTTACGATAGTGGCAAACTTCTTTAGAAATAGTAGCGGATGAAAGCAAATGAGGGGGTTGCCTGGATGATTGTAGAATTGTGAAAAAAATAGTGACGAAAAGGTTCAATTATTTTCTGTGGTAAAGATTTAATCATTGCAATGGTACCGGAAACCTGAGAGGACAAACAGGGGCGACCGACTGGGAACAAGCATAGGCAATTGAGAACAGGTCAAAGGTCTTTTGGGAGATGTCGTCATCGCTCGGAATTCGTTTCTGAATAAAGTCTATCTGGACCAGGGTATAGCGATCGAAAAACTCCTTCCTAGTAAACTGGATACATATGCGTTTCACGTAAGCATATATGCTGAAAATGCTAACAATATGCAGCTCAGCTGTGGGGTCTTATAACAGCGTATATTTTCAGCTGTCATTTAGTAGGAGGCTCTGTGAAGCATCACGTTCACTGTGGGATCCGGAAACACAATGAAAATATTCGTTGTTTTCCTAAAGACCGCGTTTAACAAATAAGACTTGAAAGTCTGACCAGCGAATGTCAAGTGAGTCGATGAGGAGACAGAGATTAAGAGGGGAATGTAAGCTAAAAATCTTTGAACGAAAAGCAGACTCATCTTGAGGCTGTGGGTAATGAAATCACAGCTACTGTAATGGGATTTATAGAGTAAGGAAATATGAGAGGTGGTGGAATGAGTTAAATTTACTTCTCTAACTATGACAACTGAGAAGAACTAATGTCCCTCTCTTACGGATGGGACTAGCTACTTTCCATCCAGTGGGATCGTCGTTTCGCCCAACAACAGCGAGGAGAACTTTAATGATTGCAGGAGCCCAGTTGGGGCTAGATCATTTCGAATCGTGTGCACAGACACGCAGATTTAAATAAAGTTTTCATTAAAGATAGCCTTCAACAAACTGGCCAAAATATTCGTATCGAATAATGCAGCAAGAAGACGTGCTGTGGGGTGTCCGAATTCTGCTTTCACCTTTTTAACCGCAGTACTAAAAGATATTACTTTTACATCTATCTAGGAACAAACGACATCAACTTCACATTCGAAGAAGACAACACCGGAAAACTGGCATTTTTGAACGTCCTCATCACCAGGTTATCAAACGGATGGCTATAAACTGAGGTCTACAGGAAGGCGACGCACACTGACCAAATTCTACCACAGCAACCACCCAATTCGTCGCAAATAAAGCTGCGTTTGTATACTTTCCAAACCGATCGAAACACGTTGCACCACAAGGGAATCCAAGAATAGAGAAAAAAGTACCTGTACAAATTGTTTTAGGAAACCGGATACCCAAGTAATTTCATTTGGAGGTCACTCAGAAAGCCACACACCGCTAACACAACGGTACAAAATGGAAGTGAACGAATTACACTCCCGTACATCAGGAACAACGCCAAAATGACCGCGAGGCTCTTAAGACAGCACGACACGACGGTGGCTTACAAACTTGCGGACAGTGTGGAGGACACTATCGAATCTAAAATGAAAATTAGATCTAATGATGAAGAACAACGTTGTATACAAGATCCCTTCCAAGGACTGCAACATACGATATATAAGAAAAACGTGAAGGGAGCTCTCCACCAGAAAACATCATTATAATCCCGCTACAAAAAGACACGAGCAATTTTCTCCCATCTCCTTGCACAAAGGTCAAGCAAGACGCGGGTTCGACCGGGGGGCGTTCGCATACTGGCTCAAACAAGAGCCAAGAAAGAACGCAAATTTATGGAAGTCTGGTACTCCACCGAAGAAGCTATTGAGAAACAGATTGAGATCGACTCCACTGACCCGCTAAGAGCAAGAGAACACAAGAACCACGTAGCACTGAACCGAGCAACCAAACGGACGAGGAACGCACAAAAAAAGGAGTGGGTTGGATTCAAATGGACACGCCTCAGCAATATACCAAAGTACCAAATTAACAAACGGATGCAAGGACGCCAGTCAATACAGTGAAGGAAATGGAGCGGTGCAGCCAGCCAATCATTCCCGAAGAAGGGAAAAAATCAAATCACAACGCAATTCAAAACGAGAATGAGGCCAGTCAGAACGGTGGAGGAAACTACTAAAAGGGGAAGACTTTGAAATGACCAATCAACTTAAAGAAATGCAAGCCACGACATAACAAAGATCACAAACGATCCAATAGATCCACAAAAAACGCTCTCAACCAACCAGTCAATCACGGCAGGCGATAAAATGTAACCCTTAAATGCCATAAAGTCGCATGCAGGCATATGGGAGGTACCCACTCAACTGCGCACTGATGATGACTCCTCGAATGGTAACGGAATGTGTCTGAATTAAAAGCCGAGCTCGGCGGACGGGTCAACAGCCACTTGATCAACAGCCAAGGAACAAAACAGTGAACGGAGCCATTCGTACGCTGCGCCAATCAGCTCCGCTCCAAATTCAACTCAGGCTGCTAGCATATGTCAGGGTCTTTTGTTCGCACAAGTTTCGTCAACGTTGATCAATCAAAATGGTCCTACTGAAGGCTGACAACTTTGAGCTCATATTGCGCAGTGAAATCCTGAATGATATGGTGGATAGGATGTGTTTGGTGACCAAAGAGGCGAATTTTCGTGTCAGATAGCTGAGACCCGTAAACCTGCCTCATTTGTCTTCTGTATTCTTGCCCTAATATTCAAATGGATTCAATGGACTCGCTGTTGCAAATTTGTTTCGGATTTGACTGGACGTTATTTGGGTAGGGTGAATTGTCTTTCCAGCTAATTAGGTTATGAAGTGGTTTGTTATAGTGCTCAGTAAAACGTTACGATTCATACAGTGAGCTCATTATGGACAAACGAATGTTTTATTAAATTGGATTTTGGAACAAGGAGCTTCTGGTGTAGTTGTGTATGCCTCTTTCTAAGTAGGTTCGATGTTACTAGCGATCAAATGACATGCTACCAAATCAGGCCGGATCCCTTGGAATTATTAGCTCTGAACAAGCGAGTATGATGTGATCGGTTTAGGGAACACTTCCATCGACATCTCAGAAATAAAGTAGGATTGTTCAGCTGGTACCAACTGTCCATGGTACTACCTGATCGGAAAATCTTGAGTGGTGAATGATTCGATTGTCTAAAACAAGGATTTACTGGGTCCATGTTTGGTCTATCGGGTGAATCAATGAAAATGATCTATTGGACGCCTCCTGAGATATGATAACCCAGATACGTATAGCCTGGGACGATAGATAAGCTGTGACACTCATCGCACGTGGCATTAGCTTTCAGCCTTGCAAGGCCATGGAAATACCAAACGGATGAGTTCCAGTATGGGTGAATCCCGAGTTGAGGGCCCTCCTAGTTTGTGATAAGTTAGTCGGAATACTCTGGTTGGATTTATGCAGGACAGAACAATGATGTGGGTTCGAGAAGTGTAAACATTGCGACAGCCAGTAAGAACAGTATCGTA
The DNA here is from genome assembly GCF_000715545.1 of Opisthorchis viverrini. Classification (NCBI taxonomy): domain Eukaryota; kingdom Metazoa; phylum Platyhelminthes; class Trematoda; order Opisthorchiida; family Opisthorchiidae; genus Opisthorchis; species Opisthorchis viverrini. The sequence continues at coordinate 1,129,157 of NW_008751801.1, forward strand.
TAAAAGAGGCTTAAGTCTTAAATTATCTAAATTCTATGTTGAAAGAAGCTTCTCACTAACCAACCTTGAAACGCACAGGCACTGACCCTGTATGTTTGTTTCAACACACAACTTGAAGCTTCAGCTTTGCGTGAGCCACGGCGCCCTTCATCTCCCCAAGTTACTAAGCATTCTAGAGATTTCCAGCGTTGTATCGCCCTCTGAAATAATGGCCAAGCAGTTGTGGTGTACCAAGAAGTGACTAGTGGTTTTCCGTTCCGGTGGGTATCACTAGCGGTTCTTGAGTACAGGTCCCATAGACACTTCTATTAACTATCAGTTAATTCATAAATCACATGGTTCCTTTTTGTGAGTAGTCATGACTCAAGGAGCCTATTTACACGTAACCAAATGGCGTGAATAGTATGGTTGAAGGGTACAGCGTCTCTCTGCATCCTGCCAGTTAGCGCGATACTTACACCGCTGACCAGTCACTCGTGGCAGGATGGCAGAGTCCTTAGCCACTGATTTGACAGCCTTGGTTTCGAATTTCTCCGGAGTCTTATGGAAGGAGCACAAGAGTAAACAGATGTACAATATTTTTTTCTTTTGATTGGTTATCCTCATTTTCAAGCTGAAACCTCAAATGAAGTATGGTTCAATCGACGGAGGACGATCAGTATGTAAAAGTTCGTATTCACCTAACATTCACTGTCTCACCTCCTCATTAAATAGGATATTTATTTAAAATCAGCGTTACTCTAGTCGATGTCCAACAGCCGAGAATATTTTTGATCATACGGGGATTAGTATGCTGTCCCATGATTTCATCTTGCAGGAGCGACGCTTACGCATTGGAACTGTCTGACACTTGAATGGCTGCACAGAGAACCAGTCGAGACGACTGACAGCACATCAGTCGGGAATTCTCAATCATGGAAAGCTCATAGTTAATAAATTTTCTCTTACTTTCAAGTCGTTTGGGAATCTCGCCTAATCTGCACTTCTCCCTCTTCTCTACGCGGACACTACAATGTTTGCGCAAACAATGTCCACCAATTGAAAAAATACCATACCGACATTTCCTCGTGTTTGTGCTCATCAATAGTATATATTCCTATGCATACCTGAGTTAGAAATCCAGAAATCTGGCAAGGAACTGTACCGGTTTTAAACTGGCCAGAAGCGTCCAGTTCTCAGCGGAAAGACAATTTATTCTTCTCTTTATTCGGTGCGTACAGGCGCACGGTCCTGTCAGTGGTGGTCAGTGAAGCATGCGCCTCGTATTGGTTAAATCAGGGCAGCGTAACCTAGAAGCCATACGGACAAAATGTTTGAGTTCTTGACCGAGTTTGTTTACACTTTTTCTACCGAATCTTTCTGAGCAAACTGGCAGGCCACATTCAGTAGTTTGAAGTCCTTCGAAGTGCAAATATTTCTAGGTCTAACTGAACTTTGATGTGAAAGCACCTGAGAGAAATTACCTGGATACCGATACCAAAGCAGAATTTTCTGCGACATGTTGAAGATTTAAGACGTGACTCGTCTTTGTGCCACAAAACAAGCGAACCTTTCTAAATGTGATCACTCTCCTCCGTGAAGTTTCGACCGGATGGATTTGCGTCACATTTTGAAGCCTATATCGGCAGACCTGTTCGTGTCGCTAACCAGTGTACCCACGTTTTAAACGTGAACACTTGGAACTGAGGCGAGTTTGTTCTATACCTAAGCTATTGCTTTTCATTCTGTTGCATGAAGGGAGCTTGTACTTAGCGGATAAAGCAAACTGTCCGCAGTATGTCTTTATTGAACATAGAATGAGATCTGGTTAAATGACCTAACGAAGAGATTGCCGTTAAAAAGAGGAGGACAGGAAAGTGCAGACAGCCAATAAACTCCAGGATAAACAATCAACGACGCAACAGAGCTTAAGAAATTGAATAATCAAAACACACCAGGAAATTTAACAATAAAAAGCATCGTAAAATTAAACAAATCAGTGGAAAACAGACCGCAATACAAGCGAACCAATAAAATGAAGATAAAGCTGCTCCTCTGTCAGTCAGTGGTTTTTTAGGGATTTTGTAGAACAATCTTACGTAAACAATCTTCCCTCTGTCCTCACGCAATCGGTCTGGTGAGTCCATACCGAGGTTACCTCACTTAGGAGCTCATTAGCACTGCATATCCAATGAATGTGCCGGGGTTTGAACTCCGTACATCTAACATGCAAAACGAGCATTTAACCAGTACTCCAGCAGCTGTACTCATCCGGATTTGTACGTTTGAAATGGTGAACAAGTTTTCGCTTGAGTGATTTGAGCGGAACGCCCGACGCCTCTAACGACGATCGATTGCCATGCCTTGGTTGTATCAATCGACGGGCCCGCCAGTCAGGACTTCCCAGTCAGCTAGTGCCACAGACGGTTGAAGCCTCCTGGCTGTTTCAGGCGTTGGTGATTGTGGGGTTTTGTGGAACACACTTGTCTAAAAACTATAACAACGCAGGGAGGTAAGCGAAAAACACCCAGCCAACTGCGCAATTGCGTCCACAAAATTGGTGACGCGATGTTAGTAAGCAACTGCTCGAGCTTGACGCGTAAATCAACAAGCCATCTGATTCACGACTAAAAGTGGAGAGCACACACTGGCCATGGCTGCTAGCTGTGAAGTGATAGATTCATAGCTTTTTCGATAGTTTTATTCCGTCCATGGCTGATTGGCACTCACATACTGGGATAGCTTTGCAAACCCCGCCGGTTTGAGGTTGCATATATTAAGAGCTAATCACACATGAGTGGTTTCCGAACTTCATTCTTCATTCAGGTCGAGTTTCTGGAAAAAGACAAACATTTCCATTTTCTTAGAAAAACCTGAGATTTTTTATATAATCTGATAGCTAAAGTTCCGTAGTCAGTCACTCGGTGTATTAAGTTTTGGCCAGCTGGGTCTTCATTTGGTGAGTAACTCAATCAGTGTGCTGTTTGAAAAGAGATATCAATGATATCTACAAGAAACACATTTGTGGAAACTGATAAAATCTGCGTTGGCACGGTGGAACAATAGGAATTATTTGCAGGACAACGCCTCTAAACACTAACTGTGCCGCCCAAAATGCAAAGTTTACTGGAACGTATCGCTTTCATACAACTCCAGGTTTTACGGTTGCTAAGAGACACCAGGTTATCCATTCATAAATGTGGGTAGACAAATTTTGTAGTGTTTTCGTGATAAGGATGCCAAAAAGGCAGCGAAGTTAGCACGTTTGGTTAAAATCTCTGAACAAAACGGGAAGGTTTAAACGAATTATAAGGACATCACTGTAGATCTAAACATCAACTCATCCACATGTATTCAAACGTACCCAGCTTTCATCAGCAAGTTTAGTGCGTAACTGGGCGCCTATCGAAAGATTGAATTTTCTTCAAAGACGTGCTTACAGAACGTACCTATCTCGTGCAATAAGTAGCCAAAGAAAACTCACTTGCTTGGCTTACTTCAAATCACGATATTTCATTGCGTATCGAATTCACGGTTTACTAGTTCTGTGAGAACACAAGCCTCAAACTGGTGATCGTTGATCAGTTCACCGAGCTTTGCATCTGATCAACCACCAACCAGTAAACACGCCCGAGCTGCGGATATTTCGACACACCGTCGTATCCACAAAGTATGGACAAACAACTCTGTTACTTTATAGCAGTTCATGACAAACGTCGTGGATATTTGGGCAGAAGTGATATATGGAACATTGAATCCCTTCAGTTAAAATGGATGATCTTTTTACTTTTCCTGTCTAGTTGCAAGGCATAAAGTGTACAGACAAGAAATGTCTGCTGAACTGCACAGAGTGGTCGTACATGAATCGCCGTCGATCACATGGGCATTATCAGTAGTTTACCAATGCCTTAGTGTACAGAATCTGAGAAGCCTTTGACAACAAGGACAAAGGTACATCTTAAAGAACAATACGGTTGATAGACCAAAACACTTATTGGGCTTGGATAAAAATGGTTTCGTCTGAACGTGGCAACTACATTAACCCTGACTAGTATAGTTTCACTGCGAGAATTTTTACTCTTGTGAAGTGAAGACATAGAACACTACTAAAATCTAATCGGTGTCATGTTTGCTGTTGGTTGGGGGTCTATCTACAAATTGGCTTAATGAATATCGGTGGTTGTCAGAACAGCAGAGGCTTTTCCAAATTAACTCGTGATATTTTGTCTTCGTTTTTTGGCACCTGCTTCCAAGGCACCAATAAATAAGAACAGTGACTGACCAGAACCGATAACACCTCCAATTTTAACGAATATGGTATTATAAGACTTTGCAAGAATGCATAGCTGGCTGTTTTGCGTTGTTGACCGGGTAACGTGACTGGCCGGCACACCATACAAGCCAAGAGCCTACCTACGCTCCTATTTACATCTTTGACATTACATAGACGCAAGCCTTGCTATTCGCGGTCTAGTTCAAAATTCGCTACACTAGTTCAAGACATCAGTGTGTCTGTGGCTGGTTCACACTACGGTAAGGATTACTGAAGGTATTTCCTTAGTGAACAACGACCAGTAGAATAACGTGGACAAGTTTTCGGAACCATAACAAAAACTTGCATTGGAATTCCATAAAGTTTAGTATCCCAATGAGTTGCGTGCCTGAAATGTATAGCCTTTTTGCCTCCTAAATCGTAGGCGTAATTTAGCCTTTTGCTGCTGCTGATACGAGCCCCTTTCCTGGGCCATTCCAAGGCGGGTGGTCCCTTAAAAGTCCTTACCAGATCACTGTGCGTGTACAGAGTCTCAGCTTGGCGGTTACATCATAGTAAATTTTCACGTCAGATCATCCGCCAAAATTATGCTTAATGGTCATTAGGATCGTGCACGGTTTAGTCGAATGAACGGTTGCACCGACGCATCACCCATTAAACATGACCCCTTAATTTAATGGCTCACACTCTTAGGCAAACTACGGCTGCCTGGCACGGGGAAACGCAAGCGAAGGGCAAACGTGAATGTGCTCCACCAGCTATCCGACTCGGCGCGATTTCGGTAGAGACAGACGCGGTTACTACTTTCAAGGGCATATGAATGGTGAGTGATTTGTGTGCTTTCTCGCTCGCGGTTGAACATTTAAAATTGCACACATTTTTGTGGATTCAGTAAATCAACCGTATAAGTATGGCATCATAAATGATATTTATTCTCTATTTTCATAGTGAAAAAAAACATTCGCTTGAACCTAATAAATTAAAAACGAATAGAGTTACAAACTTTTAATTGTGATATTTGGATCGTAACCATAATTTATCCATTCTTCTTGGTGTTTCCTTTCTGTCATGTTCCCTCAATCTCCCTCATGAATAACTAAATACGGCCCATGTTTACTTTTAGGGATTCGCGTTATTCTGACTTGTTCGAATTTGTAATTATTTTGTAGGAGGATTGAACAAGAAGTTTGTCCAGCTTCGAACTTCTCTTGTGGCTGTAATAAAGTGTGAGGTAATTTTCACGTTACAAACATGAAGTTTCCCCAGCCACAACCAATAATTTCACAAGATAAGTGATAATTTTATAAGAGAAGTTGTTATTCGAGAAACCGGTCAAAACATTTGACCACATGACTCGACTTCCTTAATAGAAGGATGAGTGGTAATTCATCCAGTCTGAACGAGAGTTGTTCACGCCGCTGACCAGGCTCTCATGGCCAAAAGGGTAAAGTGCTTGCGATACTAGCCAAGAAATTGCGGTTTTGAGGCTACCTGGAGTTTTGTGAGATGCGCAGTATTGATGCATAAAACAGTTGTGCGGTGCGTCTCATCGTACCAGAGTAGATTGGCTTTACCTAAGGGAAGTGATTCTTGTGACATGGAAGAATCTGGTTTCCGTACGATGCACCACGTGCTTTCTTTACAGGGTATGGCGAAATTCACTGAGTACTATTCAGGTTCAGAATCCAAACTCATTTTCAGGGCTTTGTGGCTACAGACCTTACCACCGTGTGATGCGCTGTTTTTTTTCCGAATCCGACAAAAATCGTAAATGTCAGACAATTAAATTCCCGCAGTTTATTGTGAAAGATCTGGTCAACATGATTTTGAGGGATTTCGATGCTTCTAGTGAAAATCGATGGAAGCCATGTGATAGTGTAAAAGAAATATAAACTTTCGACCTGCCACATTTACCTGGTGAGCCCAAACAGAATGTCTACCATAATCATCAAAACTTTCTACGACTTTATTTCAATGCACAATGCACAAGGTGTATCATCGTGCTCAAATGCAGTGTTATTCTGCGTTTATAGTGACAAACAGCAAAGGACATTTGGAAAATATTCCTACTCGTCAAAAACATGGTTTTGATCGAGAACTCAAATCAATGTGAATGACGGTGAATTTTATTGAATGTGCAGCCGGATTCAGGTGATTCAATTGTCAAAACCAAATTTGTGTGAAAGTGAGAGTATCTGTTTAAATTCGTCCAATATGGATTCAAGTGGAACATATGGTTAACACAATCTCAGGGACTGTAACTTCGAGATGGGCACCAAGAAGGGTGGAACTGGTCATGGGCTGTCAGATTTTTTAATAACCTTATGAGTAGCGCGTTACAACCGTACAGGAACGGACTGTCTTTATGCAGCGCATTTTCTTTTCGAAAAAACGTTAGAGCACTGGCCCTCCAACTCATTCTGACGGAAGTGGTATGGCCCACCGCCGAAAAAACTTTTGTTTGCTCCATTGCGAGTTCGTCTCTCCAAAATGGAATTCTTAAGGGGTTAGCGCAAGACAGTTTGGGAGAGCTATCTTAAATTCAAACATTGCAATCCTATCTCGAAAATAGAGTCCCACAAATAAACCAGTCACCGTCTGATGCTATGAATGTTAGGTTTGTTCCTCAAAGGAAGACTGCCCGAAGTCAACTAACTGGGTTTTCCTTTAGCTGTCATGTCTGATGTCATAAGCATTGCTGACAAATACCAACATGCTACGCTTCATTTCTGTATACAACTTGAGTCAGAATAAGCAAAAGACTTGTCATAGAAATCACATGAGAGCATGCCGACGTTATATATGTTGGGTTCTGAATAGCTACGTCTAATTTCTTTTGAAGTTCAGCAGTTGGTTATCATCCTCAAACTCAAGTCATCCGTTAGCGGTTTAAGGTTGTAGTAATGTGCAATTAAATTACACTCAAGTGACCATGTTGATCATGGCGCACTCGAAGTGCTGGATTGAGTATGAGTCGGTTACATGGCAGCACATCCAGTATCATTCAACAACAAATTTATCCGGGTCTTATTTGAATCTCGAGTAACTAGCCAACGTTGTCTTCATGCTGTCACCCATTATTTTGCAGCAGTTCGAATTCAAATTTCAGTAGTCTTTTCAGGAAGAAATCCGATCAGCAACTAATAATCTCTTTAAACCACTCCCATTTAAGCCTGTCACCTTAGCTGACGCTATACCGAATTGTCAACATCCTGATCTAGGCACCCTAGCGCTCACTCAACGGTGATTGGTGGATGCGCATCCTTGTCGGACCGGAATCAGCCAATCACATCGATCTCAACTCTTCTATAAATCGCAAATGCACGGAGCGATTCGGACATTTTTGATGTCTGTGTTGCGTTAAGGTTTTCGCGCTTCGTTGGTGTTGTCCAACAGCAATCATGCAGGACCAACCTGACCATGACGGAATAAATAATCAGCCGATCACCAGTCCACACGACTCATGTTTAACACCATTTGATTCAGCACATACGGTGGCCTACGTCCCAAATTCGAACTCATTTCCAATCTTTCGCCTCAAAGAACAGCTGCATGAGGATCAACACTATTATTCATTGAACGAACGAGATCGCATTCAGGATGCAGGATACAGAAAGTCAACTTCATCCTATTCATTTGCATCCAGTCCTAAGGGTGGTGGAATCAATGCTAATTTTCTCGATTGTCGTTTACGGTATATTCGTCAAACAAGACGCCTGCAAAAATACCTGCGCGTTACTCCAGAAGGAAATCTACTCGTGAATGATGTGAAACATTTGTACCACGATGCAACAAACTGGCAACCTCCGGAATCCAAGGAGAGCTTGGCAAGCAAAAGGGAGTCGAATCCATTCGCTACGCTTATTAGCACTCCAAAACTTAAACGGATTTACGCGGCCTTTTGGAATATGGAATCGCGACATGATTATTCCTCGCCCAACTCAACACAACTTTTGAAATACGTTAACTCGAGCGACACCCAGACATTACAACAATCACATGTGTCTCAAGCTCAAGAATCTGTTCACTCTCCTGAGCAGTTGCAAAACAACTCCTCTGAAACTGGTCCCACATTGGACTCGTCTTGTGAACAAGAGACAGCCCTAGAAATGGCAGGCGACTGAGGCAAAACAGGCAAAAGATTATGATTCATACCAGACACCTTATTGCTGTGAGCTCTGTGGCTGTGAGCCTCCTACCAGAACACTTCCAGGTAAACGAGTGAAGATTTATTGAACTTTTGCAGACATATATAGCTTTTCTTGTATGACATTCACTATTTTTGCATCACGGTGTCCATTTTATTGCCTGTACAGGTAAACTTAGAGTTAACATAAATATACAGATGTATTGTGGATAGTCTGATACTTGTTTATGTAGAGGGATCCAGATTTGGGCTACCGTAAACAATTGCCCTACTTTTTGACTGACAATGATGTTTATAGTCTCATGAAATGATACTGAATTGAGCCTTAGCGGCACCATGAATGAACTTTCAAATTTTTGATGCTTCTTGTGTTGCCATTATTGAAAGGTAAGGTCGTTTAGATGTATCATTCAGTGTCTCATTTTCTTCTTGCAAACAGCTTGTTAAACTCAAAAATGTCTACATATTTTCCGAAAATTTGTTTATGTAAGTTAGATATCAACAGGGCTTGCATCTCTGGACGCATTATCAGCTTCTGGTTGATAGATACACCAGTCACCACTTACTTGCCTGCCGACAGTTTTGAAATCCTCGTGGTACTACTCAACGTGAAATATATATATATATATATAGTGCTTTCACCTTTAATAAGTTGTTATCGTTAGGCGATCTGCGGGCTTGTGAGCATTGAATAAGCTTGTAGTCTAACAATCTTGCTTATCCTGTGAAAGAAAACACAGAACCCGAAAATGCCTATTTTAGCCTCCTATCCCAACCGAGCTGCTACTTTCAAGTTGACTCGCTTCTTTTGTCAAAATTTAGCGATTTCCAGGTCACCCCAACCGCCGCAGAAACCAGTTTGGGCTGAGTCGCATGTTAAGAATTTGGTCAGTCATACAGATGGTACACATCGCATGCTTCTTCTGTTTCGTCAACATAATGGTCTTGACAAACTACCGGAATTCGGAGAGGTGAGTAGGCTTGGAAACAAACCGATGAAGTCTAGAGTGTGACGCAAATGTCGCATTAACGAATCAGAGCAGGATATCTACAGGATGATAACGAGGCTGAGGTCGTCTAAAGATGGATTAAATGGCTTCCTGGTCTTTACTGACGGTCACATTGCTCCGAAATCAGCGTTGCTATCGGTGTTCTTTGGACATGCTTCTTCGGATATCAAAAATGCACCATCTAGGATCAGCTGAAAAATGAGGGACCAAGTGAATCAATAAAATAAATAAACTGTTCTACATATTTTGCAAAAAATATGCGTAGGCTGTAAGTCGCTGTTATGCACTGTGCAATGTAATTCGAACACAAACCTTATCAGTTACGTGATTTGACCACTTAAATCAGGACCTCGTGTCAATTTAACTCCCTGGATAACTTGTGAATCGCGAAATACCGACACATCGGACCTAACCAGATTTTTTCTGTAGCACACTTCAGTTGATCGCTAGATGCGCCTCAATGCCTATCGGCGTGTACTTGTGATGAAACGTGCGAGTAATGTCTGGTCAAAATATTATAACGTGTTGTCGCAGGTGGAAGGCTAACTTAAAAATTAATAAATCATTTGATGATACTATTTAATTTATTCTGAATATTTCAGCCACGTTCGGGAAGGTTCAGAAGCCTGCTTGAGTATCTTGATTTTCCAAACAATAACTGTGCTGATCAAGGTTTATGTTTTCGCGTCCGACAGCTTATGTAACCCCTTTGATCGTGTTTCCAAACAAAAACTCAAAACCAGAGGGTTTTCCTCTTTCTAAAAACCATTGGAATTTGCATTTATGAGCCTTATAGGTTCAGATAGTATGAGACTATCCGGTGGCCTTCTGTCGAAACCGTTTTTCCTTGACAAGAAGTGCTCTCTGTAATTTGAGACCAGAATGTACCCACGAACTCAGTCTAAAACGTGAACATCTCCGTGTGCCTTGCCAAGTCTGCGAACTGTGTTTGTTGACCATCCAAGTAATGATACAAGCTCAGCGCAAATACCTAGTTGATCGATGAAGGACGAACCCCTATCTGTCGTCTTCCTAAGGTTTTATGTTTCGCTGTTTTTGTGTGCATTCGTTCGCAGCCTCCAGTACGCAGTCTTTGACTCAGGCTTTGTGAGGGATATATTGCTAGTGCCCTCAGTTGAGTTTAGCGGAAAATTGTATGGTCGCATAAGAGTCTGTTAGTGCGGAACGTGCACTCGCTAATGCATATCACTTCAATTTACTTCGTGTTTTATATCGAGCCCTGATGCGAACTGTAACTTTAAAGGGGAATTATGTGGCACGACTAGAAGTCGCCCGGGCTGGAGCAATCGATCTCCGTATGTAATGTATCTGACATGGTATATTATAAGGCCAGTATATTAGTAAAAGAGTGGAGGAAAACTCGGAATGTGTTCAAGCAATAAATGAGACAGGTTGATTTTCGGCGAATAGTGTCTATTTATTCGCAGCACCATGCGCTTTCCTCAGCTATCTCAAACAGTTTTACGCTGGACCCCTTGTTTTCAATATAAGATCACATACTGGATAAAGCTAACACAGTAGGGAAAAGTAATCGTTTGAAAACAAGCACGCACAACATAGTATGGTTATACAACAACATAGAAATATTCCTGCCCTAGGTGCATAAAGCTCCAATAATCCTCGTGTCTGACAGATTTGTGTTGCTGCCGTATACCATTGGAGCAGCACGACTGAATCCAAGGTGACGTAATTTGCTTGGTCCACCAGCAATTGTGCTTATGTGTGCACGTGTGTATGTCTCTGGCCTACTTCCCAAAGTGTATCCCTGCACCAACTGCTGGGCTTGCTGTGAGTTACTGGGTCGTGAATTCTGCGTGATCGCACTGGCAATCAGAATCCCGGGATTGGCCCCAGAACGGACGCCCACAGCCCACACCAGTTGGCAAAAATTCCAATGACCGTTTTCTGGTTTGCTGATCGTCACTGCGCTGTGCGGGTCAGTGACAGACTTTCTCAGCTGTTGACCCCACAAAGGTGGACAATGAAGGTTTGTTGTGTAATCTTGCTCACATTTGTGTAAATAGTACCGTGGACTTTCGGACACAATTGTTTGTATTGATATTCGGGATCACCAAACCCACGCATGACTCACTAAGCCGTGTAGTTTTGTTCTACGTTCCTCTTAACAGGTTTAAACGCTCCCAAATAAACGGCTTACCGTTGTCGAGGTTTGTGAAGAAACTCACTGGTACGGAATTCGAAGTTGCGAAAATCGTACCAGGATGGCCGATAACCAGATCTCACAATGGTTAAATACTACAGAGTGGTAGTTCTCTGGACACCGTTTTGTTCATTCCAGCCCGTTCCGGAAGCCAATCATCCTCTCTTATCTGAGCGAAGAGCCGAACAGTCCTGTTCTTAAAACCTCCATCATCAAAAAAGCCGTCCGAACTTCAATTTTCCAGTGTCTTACAGAAGTGGAGATCATTTGAGACGCTAGCTCTCCTATACTGTTGGAAAACTTGAAAGTACAGCAGATGAGGACATCAACAAACTTTGGCATACGTTGACTGTTGTAGGTTCTTATCGCCAATTGGGTCCATATCGCTTCAATGCAACCGTACTTGCCTTGTCTGAATAAAGCATATTTATGGGCTTTCCGATGCTTTCATCCGTTACTAGGATTAGAAGATTTATCCATAGATAATGAAAGCCTGATTGTTCGTCCAAATTGCAAAGTGCATTAGCTTCTCTAAAGTGTAGATTCCCCGACGAGTTTAGCAGTAAACAGAGTTATCAACTTGGGTGATGGAAACTTTTGGCTTATAGCCGACTGTAAGATATTATGTACTTATATGCGCAAGGGTTACGATCGTAAGAACCTGTTGTTGTACACACCAGGCGCATCTGTAAAGCAAGCTCAGTCCTGTGGTCGATAATGGAATTGATCAGCAACGTCAAACGGAGATGAACCACAGCTGCGACCTCTAACACACATGCCGATAACAGTTCAACCAATCGGACAACTTTTATCGATGTTCAGCCTACGATTGCCCAAGCCGGTCATGTGCTGTTGCAGGTCCTGATGACGCGGATTCTACAGAGATCATCCGTTCTGGTTTAAACAGAGATTTACGTTTTTTCACATTCTCCAAAATATTTTTCTCCAAATGATGTCAAACAAAAAAAACAAAACCACTTCAACTTTTGCGACCGAGCAGCAGCAAGCAGCATGAGGAAGGCAAACACGGTGTACATCTTATGAACTCAGCAACACAAGACAATGCTTCGTGATGGTCACAGTTTTCTGCGTCTAGATTTACAAAACTAAATGACTTCAAACCTGCTGGAAATTACGTGCTATTAGTCCGAAAATAAACAACTTTCCGAAAATGAAATTTCTCTTATGTCTTGCAGCACCAGGAACATTAATTGCGAGGTGCAAATTTGGTACAGTTTCTTGTGAAGAATGCAAGGCGAGCGTGTTAGTGGATACTTTAATGCGGTTGCGACGATCAGGTGCGCTACAATCAAGCGGATTTATGCACCTAGTAATTGGCCAATTGTTTGCCCACCCTTTTTTGTGTGTTGTACGTTTGAACTGCGATCTAATCGTCTACCGAATTCCTGGTTGCATTTTGCTTCCACTACCTCATGACGAGAACACAAACTAATAGACACAAGCACTTTATAATGTCTAGTCAGTACTACGGACAAAAAAGCGGTTTTATGACAACTTATAAACCAAAGTTAATCACGTGATGGCACACCGGGTAGATCAGCTGCTCAGAGAAAAGTGGTTTGCTGGATCACCCAGTCCAAGGCAACTTAGAGGCCGTATCAATTTGCCTTTGTACACAAAGAAATGTTTGAGGATTATATTTAAGCGATTTGAGGAAATCTAAAAAAATGAATTTTGGAGTCAAGAAAAGCTGGCAAGTGTGAGGGGATGTTTGTGATGCTTTCAACCCTCCGGGTATTCCCGGATTCCCGAGGAGATGAATTCGTGTTTTATTATTCTAGCAACAAGATATCACTAGGTCTTTTCAGCGTAACTTTCCCCCTAGTTACATATAGGTTGGTAAACACAGGGGTGAAGTAACCTCAACAATTTGGTCCCCGTTGAATATTGATACTGCTAATTCCTGAGTCCGGATGAGAAGGTGCCTTACTGTGCACAAACTTCAGTGAAGTCATTAGCTGCTGTGTCACCAGCGTAATCGGGCTGTCAATTTAAAGGGAAATTCTACGTAGATCAGCCTCTCCGATACAACATCACGGTCTCTCCAATTTTAGAGTGCGTCCAAATAAAACCTAATAACTGAGAGCGTTTTCGATTCATGAAGGACACCATCCTGCGTAAAACTGCGAAGCGCCCTTGTAATCGCTGTTTTGCCGTGTTCGACTGGTGCATCAGCGTGGTGAACGTATAGTAGTGCATATACTTGTTAGTTCTTATGTGAACACTACGGCTAAGACATCCACCGGCTTTTCGCGTAGTTAATATATTCTATCAAAAATTACGCGAGTCACTTTGGTTTGTTTGTTGCGGAAGACTCTGCTCCACTGGTTGTTGGCCTAGCTAATGGAGGAGAAACACGAAATAACCACGAGTATCCATTGACAATCCACTACAGGTAATCATGATACAGGCTATGGTTTTCGGAAAGGCCTCTCGGGTACACCGAACAAAATCGTTATTACATCAGAAGACGCTCCCTCCAAATAAAAACCACTGAAAAACAGCCATCCTTTTCGCTTAATCGAAAACTATTCATAAAGTTGTCGACAACGCTTAACCTTCTTAAGGCCAAACAGCTGAGCACAGTCCTCGAAATTTCATCAAACTTGTGTTTTGCTTTAGCGAAAATTGTACAAAATTTCCTAATCGTACCCATTTGTACGTCAATTTGGTCTTCACGAGACACAAGCGAATATCAGGTGTACTTCTTGTTTATCATAATCCTTAGAACAAGGCGCTTGTTGCTTGTTGTCCGGAAGGCAGTTAAGTTCGAAACCCTATTTCCACACAGTCGGTGGTAGTTTTTCTTCACGTAAACACGACTTCGTCGGTGCCATTTCTTTGACAATATTCACTATGCCAAACTGGCGTTATACGCAATATTCTTGGACAATTTCGTCACTAGTGAATGCAGATAAATCTATCTGAATCCGCATGGATAAAAAAAATCAGACTTTTCTTTCGGGTGATTAGCGGTTATCTTTAAATTTATGTCTAAATTCTGTGATTTCATCCTAACTTTGACAAAACACTATCCTTTCTGGTCGAATAGGAACTCTGAGGAATTGGCATTCAACCGCACATCACTGTGTCCAGACACTCCACCGCGCAAGTCGGTGGAATCGTGGGCGGAACCTTGAGATAATTGCGCAAAAGACGGAGCACAATTTTCAATTCATTACATCCTCAATCTGGAGGCAGCTTAGCGTTTAAGGGTGAATTTCAGCTGCGTGCCGTGCACAGCTTCGGTTCAGTTGAAAATGGCACTGATTTGCGGCTACTATTTTTCTAGCAAAAGTATGATCGCAAACTAACAAATTGTTTTATTCAGAGTGTTCCTCTGCGTTTGTGCATTAATTGGCACAGAGTAACTTAGTTGACCAGTGATGCAACCATATACTGAACAGAGCTGATTTGCACGAGTGAAAAATGGGGCTGAGATCACAGGGACATACCTGCAAACTTTGACAAATATTGTGCAGAATGAAACATTTGGAAGGATGACGCAAATGATGGTCACACATTTTATCGTATTTCAGTGATCAAATATGAATAATTTATTTCCATTTAGTCGAAAGCGTACAATGAAGCTGAAAAAAAGCTTTCGGGAATTGATGAATTTCGCAATTAAGTTATAGACGAAACAAGTGGTGCTATACCAAATTTCATACAATTCTCAGGAAAATATAAAACGTTTAGAAAAAAGCTCACTGAAAAGACGCAGCTGATTTCGCCGAGGTTCTAGGCAAAACATGTTAACGTCGTTCGATATCCATAGGCAAACAGACAACCGGTCTAATTCATTGATAAGAATGTGCAGTTTGAACATCGTGACAAGTGCAACGGTTTTGCAAGATAGTCCTTTCAGTTAGTTCTTTAGTACTGTATTTTCTTGCTGTGCTGATGAATATCAAAAATTATCAACTACCGTAAAAGAACCAGAACTCAAATGGACATAGTTTGCATGTACGAACAACTGACAAAGCTTGACACAACGTGCATCAGGACCACGTAAATAATCACCGAAAAAAGCCACCAGTACATATCGTGCAAGGTCATTCGCTGAAGGCCAGTGTAAGACAACAGACGTATTTGAACAAAGGTAGCGCGTGTACGATAAAATACGTTGTCACACCGAAAAGAGCGGATTTATCCGATTGCAAAAACACGGGTATACTTTAAATCGGTTATGAACCGAACGCCATTTTTACACAATATCAACACGAGAACGGGCAGCAAATTGGAGGTCGCTCATGCAAGAATTCGGAACCACGACATCTAAAGAGATATCCCCATTGGTCTAGCCGTACTTCAGCGTGTATGAGTATCTTGGGCTGTTACAGTTTCTTCCCGCCTTCTTATTCACTAGACCAAAATGAATGAAATTGCAACAGTGTGAAATCAACGTATACTCAACATTTAAAAACATCATCCCACTCAAACCATGAGAACCAGATTTTATGCGGCCGGAGTACTGTTTGATGACTTCTGATGGGTACGGTCCTTTGAATGTATGGTATTTAAGACTGCCGGCTACACAGCCGGCGCTTGATGATTGAAATTGCCGGGGCTGTATTTGACCTTGAAACTTTCGGAGTTTGCCACTGTCCTAGGGCTGTACTACGGTCTCTGTCTAGTACGCAGTTCGATAGAATTCAGTGTGTTGTGTCAATGCAGGTGTCTCCACAAACACCGGAAAACAATTAGGTTATACGAGTGAAAAAAATCTGACGCGCTGTACTCGCCCTAAAAGAGAGCATTTCCTTTCTATGTGGTATGACAAACTCGTTTTGGTGCTTACTTTAGTCTGTGCCTCTTATGACCGGCCACATGGTCAACTGCTGAAGGTAAGTAAGAGCCGGCCGGCTTTAGTTTTATGAGCTGTGAAGTTTGTGACCTAGATGTGCTGTGGATTCTAATAAAAGTCTCCTGATGCCTGTGAACTGAAAATCTTCTTGCAGAATCTTTTTCACCTGCTGATTCATCTTGGTGTATAGCCTAAAGCGTCGACTAAAATGGGTTTCTTCTGAATAGCCGGAAGTGTCATGAGATGGGAGCAATGTCACCCGAATGGACCTGATGCTAAGTGTAAATAGCGAATCGAGACGCCAGTGTCTATAGAAGTAAATGGAACTAGATGCGATGAAATTTCGTTACAAGCTCAGGTTCCTGAGATTCGTTATGGGACCTCGATTGTGGCATTTCTTTACATTCATATCAGTTTCCAACAGATGGTCTAGCGACCCGAAACCCTCAAATGCTATCATTCTGTAGAGCCTTGCTTCATGAGCCTTCATGGTTCGCATAGTTTGAAACAAAGGTTCTAGCCTCCGTAGCTTCAATTATTTGACTTTATTAATCTGTCTGTCGGTTTTGCTTCGTGCTAAAGTTCCCATGCGTAAAACCTGCACCATTTACATCTGGCGGCTGACACTCATAAGCGTATTTTCAAGATTCTTCGATAGATGCTCCATACTTGTGCCAAACGCGGTCGGTTCCAGCCGAAAGCAATTTCGTACCTGAGCGGCATATCAGATGAGCTGTATCAAGTGTTGTAAATTTATCGATAGAGAAATCCGAGTCTCACAACTGGACAAGAAACAGCCATGTTTGAAAATAAACCCAACGTTTCATATCGAGCTTTCCGCTGTTTTTCGCAGTTATCCGACATTCAGTACGTCAGTCACGTGTGCCCAGTGGAGAAAACTGCCGAAAACGAATGGCACCAGGTTTGCTACCCTACCTTTCTGTGTTCAAGCAGCTAGAATTTTGTTGCGCGTTGAAGCCTAGTGTTTGACTTTCACGTGAATGAGCAAAGCAAAACGTAGCCTGCGTCAGTCCATACATATTGCAATACATCTAAGATCGACATACCAATGGTGTGTCCCAAGTTGACCAGAATGGGACACATAATAGGCAATATTCGCAATCTGGTGTTCAGTGATCACAGTCCACCTCCGCTACGTACGTGTCATTACAATTCAGCTTCCCAAATACCAGGTTATCAGGACGTTTAGTTCAGCTTAGTTCACAGCAGCATATCCATACAAGAGTCGACAACATCTCAGTTTCTGAAGGTCGATCGTGGAGAACAATCTAAATGAGGTGCTTGTCAGAGTGAGCGTGATAACGTGCGTGCGTGTGAGTATGCTTGTTAGTGTGCGTGCGTGCAATTTTGCACGCCGGTGAACGCGGAGGGGGAGGAAGGGCAATGAATTTCGTGCGGCATTCATGATGCGCACGCGGATTACAGAGCCCTGATCATGGCAGGTTCCTTCATATCTTCTCAATTAGCAAGTGTCATAGTATTTGTTTTAGGAGTGTGTGAAAATGGATCAGTTACAGACCGAATTGCGTTTGAATCAACCATTAGCCCTCGAAAGTTAGACGAGTCTCAGCACACAATAAAATACTTAGTTCATTTGCATACCGTGCCAGTTTAAGTCGCTAAGTTATTGGAAGTATCGCAGTATAGATTTCAATATGGAAACCACACATCAGCTGGCAAAAACTCAAATATGAGGCGACTTTTGTGCAGAACATTCATTTGAAGCGGTTTATGAACGGGTGACTTAGAAATACTTATTTACCGTTTAATTTGGTGCTACCGACAGACTCGACCGAATAACACCTGAACCTTTCGACAATAATATTTCTCGACTGAGTTTTCTACAGGAATGCCACTTCATGTTTCAGTGTGAACGGCATTCACTATTTCAAAGAGCTTATAAAGCTAATGGAAAAATCCGAGAAGCAGAAGAGTTATCTGACATTAGAGGCATGTCATGTGTGTTAATTCGCATGAAAATTCATTTTAGCTTCTGAGTGTGCAAAAGGATTGGTAGTAATCCAGAGCTACGGCTTCCTGCCTAACTTTACCAGCAATGCTGAAACATTTAGTGAACCATTCAGGAGCTTCCATTGACCATATAAGTTGTGCTCCATCAGCACATTTTCTTCTCCAGCAGTGCGCGTACGTACTTCTTATCAAGTAATGCTTTCAAGCCCGAAGAAAGGGACGAACGTCCAAGTCCACGCAAGATGAAATTAATCAGTGATTTCCGCAGAATAGGCAGTCGGAGTGGCTACGACTGTCACAAAATATGAAGGTTGGCTGACTGTTGGCATGAAGAAGTGAAAGGCAGCATTGTTGACGACCGCATTTTAGTTGAATCAAACAGATAGGTTAAAGTTTATAACCAAGAGAAATACAGTCCAATAACCCTGCTGCTTGTTATGCTTACTTGTTGAATATCACAGCAATGAAGAACAAACCCAAAAATTGTAGCCTGTTTCTGACGAATCCAACCAATTCGGCTCAGTGATTTCTTATGCGATCACAAATCCTGATATGGCTTATTAAGGTGCCAAGCATTGGAATGGCTGAAAAACGACAGCATACTTTTTCGGTAGTCCGGGTTCCCGCAAATGCCATACCAGCAGAAGGTAACCCATGAATAGTCCATGCGCAATGTTTCTTCGGGCTTCATCATTCCACAACATTCGCTTTTCCGTGATCGACTCATAAAATTTGATCATACTAGGGATGGTAGAGCTGACCCAGTATGATTCGGAATACCAGAAGATCCCTTGATTACTTGGAAGATATCCACTGTCACAGAGACGAGTAGCCACGAAGGTATCGCTTTCTAGTGCAACCAGTCAAAGTTTCATTACAACAGTCCGCCGAATGTAACTTCATCTACCGAATAATATGACAGTGCACGGCCAGCTACCGAGACAGAATTGTAAGGCAACTAAAAATGAGGCCGTGGTAGCCGAAGCGGCTGGACCAATCATACGCGCCGACAAAAAATCTAGGCCAAAAAGGACACCAAAGGATTAGTAAAGTACACTCATTTGCACCCAAATTTGGCTTTGACAGAAGATTTATCTGGAATCCAGCTAAGTCTCTAATTTGTGATGTTTCGGATGAGTCTCCCGTTAAAACCAAATGGGTATGCAAATGTGTGTGTATGCCGAAATCCGTCCAATCTGAGTTCAAGTAGAATGTGAGGTTGATAGAAACTTGAGGACTGCGCCTATCTGATGAGCTCCATAAAGGAAAACACAGTCGTAGGCTGATGAGGGTTTTCAGCAACCTTTGACTGATACATCACACCGATCCCAATGGATGTGTGGCCTGGACGAACGGTTAGATTACATGATAGTCTGTCGTCAGATGGTGAGTGATTTTGGTGTGCGAGATAGAAGTGGAGTCCGAGATGCAGCATATTTGGGTGGCTTCGAAAAATCATCCAGTGCGGTGAATTTTTCAAAGTGTAGACAGCAAGGCCGAAATGTGGACAGTAAAATGACGCACCGCACGTATATATAGTAACTGAGTTTTACAATTTTAGGTTTCTCTTGATAACAGTGGAGACCCTCTTGTAGTAGGGCAGTAATTAACGGTGTTAATATTTGTCATCAGCTGCACACTGTCTCACAAGTAGCCCAAGTTCTTAAGGAAGAATACCTTTTCTATATTTTGTAAATACGCTTGTGTGAGTATCTTGCAAGTCGTGTGACGTTAACAGGTGCAAATTATCTGCTGGCAAATGACACAAAAAACTTGATTTTCAGTGAAATGTACTTGGTTGCATACAAATTTGGTTTTCATTGCAGACCCGACTGAATCGCTGCATACAGGCATTCCATTTTCCAGCTACTGCAAAAGCCAGCATCACAATTCACTGCTTAAACTTGGCGTACTACTCATTGGGTTGATAAGTCAACGAGTTTTTAGCATGCGCTAAACATGGTAATATCCAGCCAGTTGAACATCGTCAAATCTTTACGAACGTGAGTTTGTACATCATTCTGCACAGTATGATTCTTCCAATGATCAACTCTTTTATTGTATGACTGAGCCAAATCTTTGGATGGCACAATATAACATCAGTATTATCACCGAAACAAAGCCATCGATTGTAAGCCAGTTCTTTTCCGTTTGTTCCCCGCCACACTGCTAGCCCATGTGGTTATATAGCTGTGATGCTTACGCACTGGACAATGTGAATGTGGACATCCAGAACTGCTCAAAAGCTTTTTTGCCGCTTCGGTGTTCGCTGTATCCCACGGAAGACATAAACTCGATACGACGAGTTCGCTAACAACCATTAGAATACCCTAAATTATATCAATTGTCCGATATTTATTTTGGAATTCGCGTTGTGTTCAGTGTTGTTCGAGCCATTTCCACTTAGCCAAACGGCCATTACGCTCAAGCGGTACTATGGTGGCCTGGTCAATGTGATGATCCGGGTGCATTCAGCACAGGTGAAAATGTGCACCTCTCGAGTACCAAGCTTTCAAGATTCGAACCCTGACAAGCTCTGACGGGAGCGACACTCGAGTTCAGTGCCTCTGTCTCCAGCTGGACAGGTGCAGGTTTGATGTGAACGGTAATGTCGAAAGCGGAAGCGGAATTGGAGCGGTAGGCACCTATATATGATGCAGCGTATACGAGTCACTGAGTAACCATGACTATACCTTCCGTGTCCCTCATGGAACTACCAGATCTACAAATTCTTTATTGAATGCAGAATGTATGCACCTTATTCCTAAAGAGCAGAAATGGAGGTCCTTTCATCCTCTTCAATTTTTCTTCAACTATATGCCACTGGAGACAACCATGTGACTATTTTAATAATTCAAACACAAATACCTGGTTCAACTTCTGAAACACCGTTACTCGCAGATGACCAGATAGCGGAAACGTGCATGTGATGCTGGCGAATGATTTCAGGAGACATCGTGTCCACCGTCGAAGGGAAAATGACCGCCCATAAAAATGTAATTCCCTGCGCCTGATCTTGTGTGTCGAGATCACATCTGTAATGCTGATAATATGATCGTTTGGCTGTAACAACTTTCTGGTGCCTAGCTGCTACGCCATTCGAAGAAAAGGTTGGCTTCGTGCCACGGGCCTACCATTGGTAAGCCCGGTGCCTCAACCACTGAGCTGTCAGCAGCAACAAATTTATCACTGGTTGTTCAAACTGTTCAATAGCATACAACATCATGAGTATATCCGTATTCGCAACGGCTCATTCTTATAAGAGTCACGTACAATTACATTTGCTCCAACATATCCTGCTCGCCCTCAACATATATAAAACAACAGTGCACCCATAGTGAACTGAACAACAACACATAAACTTGGATCATATGACCCATGTCAGCGCAGCACGTCGTTTTTTCCTGGAGTAAGACGAGCTGACAGTATGCATTCATTCACGTTGTGATATTCATTCAAGTTCAGGTTGATGGACTGATATCGTCCTGTAATAAGAAAGCAGACAATAATGTGGCCGATCCAACATTCATACTGACCAGTTTAGAGGCTGGCCTGTGGAGGTGAGTCCTGCCAAGGAAGCCAAGCGAACGTCTTTTGACGTCTACCCAGAAGGATAGTATTCCACGTATGCAAATACAATTGAATTAATAAGGTAAATCATGCGTAAGGTACGATAATCCCGGTGACACGAAATAGTTTTAGGAGTTTGACAGAACAGAGGAAAGTTTGTCAGGGAAATCAAGGACTTGCCTAAAATCAATGAGACAGATGGGAAGAACGTATCGCTATGGCACAACTTGATTTTTTTGGTTTCGCATGGGGCATACAAAAACGTACAAACGTGTTCAAATGCTCCACATCCTGCAGTGGTTAGATTCCGTAGGATTGAAAAAAAGTGTGATGTAATACTGGTGCTAAGAATAATACCGCCCACTCGGGATTTTGTCACCGGGAAATGACCTGTAACCTGTTGCAAGGCGAAATGTCCCAGAGGGAGAGTACCTCACGAGGTAAATTAGAGAATAGTAGGGATATACACATTTTTGGTGTGAAACTAGGTCTAACGAAATATTAGCCTATATATAAGGTCAGACTCAATGTCGCTGAATAATCCCGTCCATCAATTTTTACGGTGAACCTGATGGTCCCATAGCTATGGTGTCTAAATGCAACCGGAACGTACTAGGATGTATGTGGCAGGTACATGAATATTTTCTCCATACGAGAGAATCCATTCTCCTTGGAGGCAATCAGATCTATGTCTAAGTGTTACAAACCGTATTCACCAATAGCCAGGTTGTCGGGCATATTAAATCTGGTCGTAGCGAACTTCCGCCCAACTAATTTCTCGCAATTATACCACTGGGTTAACTGACGCGTTGTCCGGCTGTCAATGAGCTAAACTAAACTAAAGCTTATCTTTCCGCACTTAGTGACAAATCTCAAGACTAATGAAGTCTCAATGGCCATGCCTTTCGTCACAGTTGCTATGGTTTTTATTTGAGGTTAAGTTATGGTGTAACACAATCGGTCTTGTAACCCGTTACATGAAACTACCCATAGGGTTAATGAGCTCTCTCGAAAGACTCACTGGGGATTTCTTATTTCCTGAGGTACATAAGCCAGGGTTAGTCCCTAAGTTTTTCCAGAAGTATCTCGCTCTTGAGGCCCGAATCGGATATGTAAGAAAAACCACTCACCTGAGCGCCAAATAGGTGATAACGGAATCCTAAGGAAAACCACATTAAGCTGATCAAATTTTTTGTCGTATCATGGAAGTTACTTCATAAATATTAGTCCGATTCAACCAACCAGTTTGCAATAAATTCATTCTTTGGAATAATGAGGTAAGCTGAAGATTCCGTTGAGATTCATTTGAATTCCTCTAAGGAACTAGGTTAACTTGAAAGTGTCTGTTCACCTCTCTAAAACAATAACTCTTTTATAGAGACTACTTCTTGCCGTCCTTTTGAAATAATCGGTAATTTCTGCTTGAACAGAGCGTATGTCCTGAGGGATGTAATTATTTAGCGAACTGTAAGTCGTTAGAAAAGTAAATTTGTCAGTTAGTGACTTTACAACCAAACATCTGCTGACTATAAAATAATGCAGCTTGAATTTGTCGTCGGCGTAATAGAATAACAATGTAATATTGTTGATTTATTAAGCTTTGAAACATAGTAAGTTCTGAATCCCGTAAGATCTCCGATATGCAGACAGGCGCCAATGTTGACTTCGTTGATTCGTTTGTCCACATTGAACAACGTAATAATATCCGCTTCAGGATATCCTGGTTCTCCGTTCGTATCGTCTAGTGTGCGCTGACCGTTAGAACTTTCAATTTTAATATCACACTGTCAAAAGCCCAGAGGAAAACATAAAAATTGAACTGTTGCCAAGGTGACCACGTACAGGTAGGTAGTCTTGCGCAGATCAGTTAGTCAGTAGAAGTTGTTCAACGGTTTTGAATGAAATTTCATGATGGACAATTTCGTCACAACTTTACACGGTGGAAAGTAAGTTGCTGTCAATCAAATGTTGGCCATACAACTTTCTTAGGTAGGATCATTCTCTTATTGTTCGTTCACTGAAAACATTTTGAGGCACGAGTGGACTACTTTGGACAATGCTGTTTTTTCGTTCCAGCTGTCCAAGAAATGTATGATATTTTGCGATTACGCTTACAGAATGTTTGGTTGAAAAACAGTTCTATTGTAAGCAACAGTTAATATGCTTTTGTGCAACTTTAGCCAGTAAATCGCCCTCAAATTGAAAGTCGGAAGTTAACGCGGAGACATTTTACGCCCCAGGATATGTTGGTGTAGCGATATAGATTCAAGCACGCTTCTTAGACCGCTAACCATAGCTCCCATCCAACATTGTGCCTGGTAGTTAAATTCCACAAATTAACACCAATATAATATAATAATATAACATGAGTTCATTCCTCCACTGACTTTTCACTGCAGACTTTGGCAGTTCCCAATCATCAGAAGAACTCCAAATTTCGGACAACTAATGTGACAAACGAGCAACCATTAGTCGGTGATTGATTCATCAGCTACCGTCGGCAGTTTACAACACTCCAGGTGACCGTCCTCTTCGTGCTCAGATTGCAAAACAAACTTGCAGGGGTCACAGCCCCGGTCTAATTTCAAGACGACAGGAACACTTCATGATTGATGCAAACTGTTCATGCCTTACACGATAGCCCAACTGTGAATCGGCTTCATCGCCAGAAATTAGGAAATATCCTGCCAGGTGTAGTATTCAGAGGTGACCAGCTCATATAGACCTCTCCTGTAAAATTCTAATGTTGTTTAATGAAGTTGGATGTACAAATGGAAGACCATTCAATTCCCAGGTGACAAATAATGAATGATTGATCGTTTCTGAGAGCCAAAGCAAACTGAACACTTTTAGGCTGTGCCAGATGAACAAAGCTCTACAGAACCTAAATGACGGTTGTAAAAGTCTGCTAATTTTTATCCAGTTGATTCTGATTATTTTGGTGGACGAATTTCATCTACTGTTTAAATTCAGGTGATTTTATTTGAGGGACCTCAGGTGACTCCCCCGTACATCTCCTGAAATTGTCTACCTAACCCTGTTTATTACATGTGGCTAAAATACTACTGTTTTAGCAATAAATATGCGGCTTGCGAGTATATGCATTGTGGAAGAAATGTGAAGAACTGCTGTGGTAATATGGTGTGGTAAAATGGACGCGAAACAAACACACCAGTCATATGAGATATTTGGGTATATTTATTTAGAACACAGTCTTTGGAGAGATTGTGTTTGCGGCAAGCTTAGGTTGGCCACTTATCCTGGCTATTTACTGCCATCATCAATATTCCGATCAGCCGTAAATGTACTTTGTCAAATTAAAAAAGTGAAAACAGAACAAACTCATCTTCATTGTGACGTAGTGTTGTTCAAAAATATGTACGCCAACCTCCTGGTAAAGTCCTTCTATTTGTGTACCCGATATGACTTCCAACGAGACAGTCCTGAACGACCTGGAAACTGCGGGGAGGAACAGTTACGATTGCTCGAGTTTTGCATGTCATTTTTTCCAACTTTGTGTAAAATTTGTGTTGAATGACCCGGTTGGCCCAGCAACTTCGACAGAGATTTCCCAAAAAATTCAGCTCTAATTTTTACCTGGTGGGTCTGCCATACCCGTCTAACTATAAGCGACAAAATCGTATGGTTTTTCCGAAATGCTTCCCAGATTTGCATTGTGCTGACAAAAAAGGATCAAACCTATACTAATTTGAAACTATATTATTCCAGTTCTTGCCTGTTTGTACATAGATTACGCTCGACTTTAAAAGACTCTATAACGCATGCGAACAAAAGAGCTTTTCATTAGCATTAAGAGGAAGGAGTGAACGCGAAATTTCTCTTTGTAGAATCAGTAAGCTTTATATCACCAGTGACATGTGGATTACTCCAATAGGACTGGACACCGTTCCAGCACGAGTCGAATTTTACACCACCAGCATTGTGTTTTCAACGTTATTACATCAAAGCCCGCTCCAGTTTAATCGACACATTCGCCATTTTTAACCTTGCTGGCTCTGCTCTTTAATTGACTATTCGCTGCAGCCCCTACAATATAAAGCATGTACTTGTTCTCAGACATGATAAAAAGGTTTGACCTCCACTTTGGTAGTCCGGTTTAATTTTCAGTTGGTGTGTGTTGCTTTAAGATGACTGTCCATGTTTTGTATTGTCTTTTGTGACTTCGGGAATGAAGAATTAAAATTCCCCCGGCGACAAAACCCATAATTTTTGTCAGTCTGTTTTCTCTTCGTTTCTTGTGCAGATTCGCGGTTATGACCACTAGGTTGCAACAAAGTCTCATATCCTCGTGTGAAATTTTTCGATTCAGCTGGTGTCTGTTCAAGATCATTGTACCTCTTTGAAGTATGCTCACACACCTGCGAGAGAGACTCGCCTCTTGCTGTTGACCCATTCACTGGAAAATATCACCCACTGGCACCCCAGCATTGTCCCCTGGGATTGTGAGAGTGTGATAACCAATAACAAATGCCAGCAAATCTGCAAACAATGAAAAGGCTTATCTTGGCTACCATTTTTCGGCAATGACTTGACTAATCTTCCTGTCAGGATAACACGAAAGACAGCCAACCGGTCTTCCATGTTCATCTTAAATTTCAGTTAGTTTTAGATACGTTTGTTGAGTTACGTCTACCCGAGTATACTGTGTGCGGCTCACAAAACTATCACTTCGAATGTGCCATCAAATTACGAGATTTCAGAGCATTTTCGTGTATTCCCACCGATATTAATGCGAACTCAGGTTGCAGTCAACCATCAATCAGTCCAGGGTATGCACATTTATCTTGCAAATTCTTAAAAGAAGGGAGAGGTTATTCAAAGGAAATCCGTTTGGAAAACCCACAATGGCAATAAATGATTTATGTGTCTAACGACAACCAAATCCTTAGTACAAGTAAAACGGCTGTAATAAAAATCGGTCTCTCAGTTTCTGGTGCAGAAAAAGACTGACTACAACCGTACCCCGTTATGCACATACCAATGATCTTTCCCCTGAACTTCATTTTATTGCTCAAGGTCTTTTCCATTGGTCCATTAATCTGATGTTACCTTTCGAAATCGAACTACCAAAAAGGTCCTTTTTCATATCTTTATGTAATCGTGTTCCAAATGAAAAAAATAGCTGGCGTGGACTGAAAAAGTTGCCTACAAACTTAAAAATTGGTAGAACCAGGTCCTATAACTTGATCTCTGAGTAAGGGGACTGCCAGCTACTAACCAGCACTTCTCTACTCCTACGCTTGCACGTAGGCCGTTAACCTTTTGTGTGCACACACAGGTCGTTGGTCGCCCAAATTTACATCAACCATCAATTTGGTTGTTTGTATTATCCAACTGGCTTGTGCCCACTCATGCTAGACAGGTTTCAGATCCAGAGCGTGACTCTTGAGGCACAGAAAACCATGCCCGTCCTTATTGTTCACTTTGTTGCCCCATCACTGTGCAATTTAGCGTCATTCTGCCTGGCCGGGGCTTCCCACATCAGATCACCTCTTGAAAAAACACTTGAAAGATACCAGCTGGGGCCCGGTTTGTTCATCTACATGAAAATCATATTGATTGATCCTTTGAGTGACAGCATGAATTGAGCTCCGTGTCGAACCACTTGGTTGGAGCGACTTCAGTGGCCTCGAAGCCTAGAGGCTTTTCAAGGTGGACGTCTTAGATATTGACTTAACAGCAACACCCAAAACACTACACACAGGATATGGTAGCGCGGTTGCCACCCCCGAATGTAGCTTGATATGACCTTAAATAGCATAGTACAGTTAAGCAGCATCACAAGAAAGTATGCGGCAGGCTGGGTTGAGGTAATATGAAAGATATAATTCTACACCCGCCAAGACCCTCAACATTAACGTGTGGGTTGTTTGCCAGTAACAGTTCACAGTGGTATTTGAAAATGATAGAACTCTGCAGGAAAACGCAAGCAGAACATGAAAGTTTGTTTAGCAACTGAAGCGGGAAACATATCTCTAAAAGCCTGTAAAATATCGACCAATGTCGCGAAATACATTCTAAGGAACCTGTGTTGGTGAGGTTTTTAGTGCTATCGTCTTTTACTAGAAGTAATATCAGAAGGTGAAATAACACTAACAATAAACAGTTATGTATAGCGGTTACCAAAGACAATAGCACAACTGAATAATACACACACAAAAATAAGAGACTTATCGAGTTCTTCGTTTGATAAGTTGTAGTAGACGCAGCCGAGGTTTGTCGGACGCAGTGGAAATGAATGCGGGTCTTGCGGAGTGTTTTGAAATCTGGCCTGTTTTTTGTCGTTTAATCCAAAACGATATCGAGCCCAGACTTTTCCTGCACAGTGAGTAGTGCGTAGGTTTGAACTGACCCTGGTCAAGGCGCTGTGTGAAATGACGAGCGTCGGCCTCCTGCTGTCGTTGTTCCGTATATATATATATATATATATATATACATATATGATTACGTTGTGAATGAGGATGCGCTTGCGTTGTTTGCCTTAAGATAAGATTCCAATCTTCTCGATTAGTCGTGGGGCGCATGTTCATGACATAATCCGGACAGGAATGAAACAGTGGGTGTGCATGCGTTGAACAGATTATGTGAGTGGATGAAGGTAAACATTGATGAGATAGTAACCGGACTGTGAAAGCCGTTGAAGATAAACGTTGAAGGGATGGTAACCAACATGGTCTCCTGTCGGACGTCAACTCCAATTAGTATCTCTGGGGCGTGATGATTGATAGAGAGTATACTTAATGCCGCTTAACCTTCGGTGCTGACACGAGACGGTGGCAGATGAGATATCGCCCCACTCAAACATATTGTTCCTCTGTGGTGTTCGATATTTGCTTCGCACCTTTGATCATAATTGTCCAATTTCTCTGGTTTTTAAAGCATTTAGAATGCATCTGGCCTGGAAGTCACTTCAAACGCTTGTTATCTTGGCCCATCTCTAACCTAGGAAGTATACCAACGATAAGTGCAACACATGACTCCACTACGAAAGCGTTTATGTGTTGTCACTTTATATGATAAATGACGTTCGCACAACTTCGGTTTTGTATTAGACCTTGACCTAACTAATCCGGCCACAGTACGCCAAATGTAGATAATTTTTGCCCCGCAAATTTCTATCAGGGAATAGTTGGGCTAGCTTCAGCCAAAGACGAGGATAAGCAGAACAAACCTGATCGATAGTTCGTCGTATCATTCAAGGTAAGTGGTAAAAATGCATTCATTTCAAACCATTTGCTTTCCCTTTGTAATCCGGACGAAAATCTTGATCGTAAATGTATAAAAATCAGCTGTGAATTCATTTTGGAGCGTTGAGGTCTTTCATTCAGTGAACGATTCCGTGTTTGATTCACAGGATTGGTTCATTCACCACAATTCAAGATAAGCCAATGTTATTTTCAAGTACTGTTTGGATGAATCCATTCCGTGCTAGTGTTTTATGCAACAAAAAGTTTAGCCATTGCGTTTTTGGAAAAGAATGACTTGAGAGGATTAATCCGTCTATGCTGAAACGCCTTGGAGGGCTTGAAGTGAGTACATATAATGTTACTCCGCTTATACAATAAGAGTGAGGGCTTCGAGCCTGGGGACTAAGTGCCTTTTAATGCTGGAAAATCTTGCATGGAGTTAATTCACGTCTGGCTATTTTCAAAATGAATGAGAGGCAAAGTTAAACATAACAAATAGTCTTTTCTTTACTTTCACCCAATTTTTCCCAGTTTTTTAGTTCCCTTGAGCAATCTCAGTTGAGTTCACTGTTCACGTTTAAAAATGTTGGCCGATTTGAACGGTCATCCACACACTGGAAACACTTCGCTTTATCAGCAGCCCACTATTCCGAACCCAGTAGTCAACAAAACACCTAAAGATAATAAATGACCACCACTAATGATTAAACAGGAATGATGCTACTTTCACTGTAATATAGCCCGTGGCTGACAGTCGTTTGACTCAGGTATGAAATTGAGCTTTGAAAAGCCACTGTTTAGATGTAGGGTCACATAATTTTCGATATGAGTGGTGTCAATGTTAAAACTGAATGTCAAATCGGATTCATGTTGATGTTGTACTATCCAGAATATGCAACTAATTTCAAAATTTTGCTCATTTGATGATAACATACGGGTTTCTACTGAACAATTACTGCAGAGTCCTTGTCCTGCGCCTAAACACCTAGACTAACCACCAGGATTAGCACTGATTGAGTGAGCTGGTTTTCAGGATTCTCACAGTTTCACCCTTCATCTACTTTAAAACTAGCTTAATCCGGTTGCCAATCAACTTGACCTTTCACAACATTTGTGCCAAAAGGAGAATTCCGCTCAGCAGTAACTCCGCCGTTTGTCTACCTAACCTTATTGTGACTGTAACCTTGAGTTATCCGGAATAACTAGTGTCATGATATGAGTAACGTACTACTCATCAAATAACTGAAAACTATTCTACTGCCCAAGACCGGTTTTGCCCTTCTTGGGGCTAATCAGGAAGGCCTACTCCCCGAGTTTCCGTCAATCCGATGTTTTACTTGAACCCGACTTGCACGATATCGGCGAAATACACTCATTTGCTTGTCAACAAGTTTACCACCTATCAACTTAAGAATCGGGGTTGGAATCGCCATGTTGAAGAATATAGGTAGCTCGGATGCGCTGTTTGGTTGTTGGATTATTTGCTAAAACATCAGTGCACCGATGGTGTCACCTCGATTGGTGATGAAGCGTTTTCAGCAAAACGCTTTCGACGAAAGGACCAACAACGTACTGCGTGATGTCTTAGGGCGAGTGCCTTTTCGATGTTATTATTAAAAGTAGCAGATGTAGTAGCCGTATTCTCGTGAGGGGTTGGCCTATGAATATGCATATTTAAATTCCTCAACGTCGTTTATTTCAGTCATAATATTCACCTGATTCACAGACAAACTGCTGATAAAAGTCCAGTTTATTTGCTTCTGCACGAATTTGCGCCAACAGGCGCATCGGCAGCTGAATTTTACTCTTAAATTCACCCCTTGAATCAGTCTTTGTTCATCGAAAAATTAGTTTTCATGAAAATACCAGAGACTAAATTTCGGAACTAACATGGCATCCAGTTTTTCGTATAGGCAGTACTACAGTGGATGTGGAGGAGAACGTTTCTATTGGAACGAAAGGCCCACAACGTTTGACGGGGAGTGTACTGCGTCTGACTGCTGATAAACCTCTTCATACTCCAAAATTTCACGACAGTTTCATGAGAGTATTGATGCTTTCAACCTATATCGTCTGGTCCAATGACAATTTCAATAGCAACTCCGGGTTTTGAGGGTATGATCCCGTCAAATTTTCCACGGTGCCATAGTGACAGCACCGTTTGTCAAACTGCCTTTCCGTTTCGCGCAAGAAGTTTTGATAATTTTCAAAGATAGCTGAATAGTTTTGTGGAACCAACTTAAGGAATAACGCGATTCCAGGTTAGGTCGCTCAACATTCGGCAACCTACCTAAGTGACTGCATTGTTTTCAAGTTTTCTGAACTTGACATGAGAATTTCTATCGAGATGACTTCATTTTCGTCTCAGATCAGTAGAAAAATTCCAGAATGTCTCAATGATGGAAATGTATGTTGGCCAAGGCCACTCCCAAAGCCATGAGTGAAGTTTGCTTCCCTCTGCAGGAAAGAGATCTTTGCAGGGGCTGATCAACAACAGGATAAAATCTCTATCAAATGCCACCGAATCAAATGTCGTTTGCTAGGATCGACGACAGGTTATCAGTGGTGATTTTGACCAAAGAATTTACCTATTGTTAAAACCAGAATCATATCTGAATTCAATATCCAAGTCCATCATTAGCAGTTAGTCCAGCCTGATATTTCCAATTAACATATCCTGCATTTTGTTCGTTTACGTTCTTGGTAATCGAAGAAAAGGTGAGTCTATGTGAGTACAACTTGCCCATCTTCCATTTTCATTTGGGATTCTGTAAGTTAAAAAACGAAGGCGTCAGGGGAAACTAAAACAAATGATGCATTTTACCACGTCTATTCTGGTAAACATTTAAAATCATCAAACCGGTCACGGTGGTAAATTTTGGACCGCCAAATCAATCCAGCTTTGCATCCTTGAATTCCCTGTCACCAATAACTCTTGTTATACTTGAACTTGCCCTAGATTAAGAGCTCCTTTTTTCCCGTAACTTAACTCATTTGACTTCATGATCCATCGGATCTAATGTCTGTAAGTTGGTTTACGTCATTTTCGAAATCATTCAGCGTGCCTTGTGGATCTATAATGTTGGTTAGCACAAATCCAGTCGAATAATTTCGTTTTGCGCTTGAAATGCTAAACCTATCTGCACGTAGCACATAGTACGCCGTAAACCTACCGTGATACTCACCATTTTCTTAAGTCGGCCGTTTGTTGAACGCCCTATGTTGCAAAGTCTCCAGTCTCATGTAGCAGAAAAAGCAGCAGTTGTTTCCATACGGCGATAATTCTAGCAAAACGTTCTCTCTAGAGGGACGGGCTGTCATTTTTGTGAAGATTTATCGGGATTCTTTTTAAACTTCTTGCAACTCGCCTTGTTATTGCTCGCAACTTTTTACCGCCTCATATGCAGAGATAAGAGATGCCACAAATTTCCCTCATAAAGATCATGATTTTTGGGACAGTGAAGCAGTTTCAACAAAATATCTGTTTTGTATGGTCGCTTGTTTGCATCTAGTTCGAAATTCAAGGATATGAACAAGTGCAAACATTGATTTTTGTAATTTGCCGCCATTTCCCTTCGAATACTGAGCTTGGGTTTGTGCAAATTAAAGTCGATTTTTCTGATTTGCGCATCTAATTAGACAGTGAACACCTTAATTGGCGTGCAACATATATTGGAGAAATAGGGTAATTCGTTTCATTAGATGCGAAAAATTCGAATTTGCAACGCAACTGTGTGAACACCAGCGCGGACACACGTCATTTCGTGAGTGTACACTGCTGCGGCGAAATTTCGTTCCCGAACAAATTCTTCAATTAAATCGTGCTCTGCTTTCAAGTTTCATTTAGCCTCAAACGGTACCGGTGGTAATATCTTGTTCTATTTGATCCAAATAATCTGATCACCAAGGATTTGTGTTGTCTTTTGCGATTTCGCGGCAACAGCCATGAGACCAAAAATTAGTGATTTTCTCCGTAACCAATACGGCATGTGTAAACAGAATCAATGTTTAGTGACCGGGAGCATTTCTTGGAGGTATCCAGACAGTGTGCTAATTCGACTTCCGCAACCACGTTTCAACTGTCCACATAAATTTGTGTAATCCAGCCTACACAAAAATCCGTTTTGTCAGTTTATCCTTACACGCAAATATTTGGAACTGATCTGCTGTCCACCTCATCCTCTCCCCACAAAGTTACTTCACAACCCACCAACGTAGCTATCATTATTAACGTCCTTACTGTGGTGAACGTTCCATTGTTCTGATTATGGTTTTTAAGCTTATTCGTTTCTTCCATCGACCACGGTTGGTAGTTGGATAATTGGGCTGCGTCTGACAGATTTAGACGTCCCTCCTAATCGTTATCATCACCACTGTGTGTCTCGTCATGTAATCGCTCTGATGTAGATTGACGCACACGTCTTCGCTAGCTATTTGGGCTGTAAGATCAGGACCCTATTCATATTTGTCCCTCAAACTTTATCTTGTTTTATCTGAATGCCATCATAATTCCTTAGAGCTTTCCTAGTTTATGCCGATTTTACGACACTCAAATGGGTAGCGTTGAAGTTATTGCATGACAGACCCGCTGCTACACTGATGTCTTCTATTTTGTGGAACCCACAAATCGATTTATATTGGTTTAGTCTTCGCGACCATACTGAGCTAATAGGCATGCTAACTAATGAGAAAACAGACACTGTACTAGACTCCACAAGAAAAGTGAAAGGCCACCTAAATGACTGTCTGAAGAATGTCCAGTTGAGTGCCTAGGGTCAACGATTATGAACTTTTATCAAATGGTAACTTCCAGCCACAAAATTCATAAACCTGGATTTCCTTTACAATCTAATCGATATGACCAAATCTTTTATTCGCGATGTTTTTTGCCGGCTAGAATAGCTACACAGGACTTTTCACAGTAACCACTGTAACTATAGCTTCATGATAGTTTGGCCTTCATTCCGTTTGTATAGAATACCGAAGCAATGTATAATTGGTCCGTAAACAAAAAGGTTGTTATATCCGCAATTCTGTGAACCAAACAGACCTTATCCCACTCACTCCTGTTGTTGATTTCGAATAGCTTCTTTTTGGCCGTGCACTCGATGTTACTTGTGTTTACTGAAAATATAAATAGATAACCAGATGGAGCAGCGACTTTTTCACCAGTCGGACGACATTTGGTTCACATATATTTGAACAAAACTCAGTGTGATTCAGCTTGAGTGATTGCGTAAATACTCTTCTGGAAACACTCCACTGACGATATTCTCAATCGTGTGTTATTCATGCACAAGCACTAAAGATCTCATTTGGTGCATTGACGCGGGACATACGATCAAGTTTTATCGTGGATACCGCACTTACATGAAAACAAGTTAGCAGACTTCAAAGGCAATTGCATCGCCATGGCTCTAAGTTTTGCAGTCTTGTCGACATGATAGTTAAACGGGAACTCTCTGTCTGACCAACATGTACGAAGGATTTCTAACCACGGTACACCATAGCAGTTCGCCTTCAAATGAATAGAACATAACATCAAGAGTAGAAAAGACGATTGTTCTGCTGTAAGCTATATCTGGTTCCCATCATGAGATCAACCACTAGGATGAGTTTTGCGTTTTTTCGACCGGGATTCACAAAGAAAACTTACTCGAGGGTGTGACCATGAACCGCGACATGGTCTTACAATTACACCGGTCGATCAGCAGTAACTTAGGGCTGATGGCGAGTACTCAAACGTTGGAGAAACCAGATCTCATTTTAAGAATGCCTATGGATAAATACTCCATGAAAATATCTCTCTTTTGATTTAAGAGGTCATCAAGCAATCAGAAATTAATCAGTATACCTTGAAGTTCTCTATGAAAGTGATATAGTTTGAGGGATCACAGGTCGGTTGACTGCTGCTTTAAGAAACATTTAATGCCACAATAAATGAAATGTGTTTCGTAGCTGTCTAACGCTTGGGAATAAGGTATCTTTTTCGACTAACCTATTCGTATATAGTTTCTTTTCAATTGTGACTGACAAATTATTCGATGCTTTTCTTTAAGGGTTGTGGAGCACACGCTCTTCTGCGACCGGTGAGATGATGACTGCGGTGCAGTTTGATCCATCGATTGCCATCGTGACATTCAAGCGCCCTTCGAAAAACTCACATGTAATCGTCGAAGCAATCGGACTTTGAATACACAGCTAAAAGTTTGCCGCCAGAATTTTCAACAAGAAACTTCTGACCTTGTCATGGGCTATCGGTCTAAATGCCAACTATAGGTGGCTCTCAACTTTGTGGACTTGTAGACTGATGACATTGACCAGATGCGAGGCAATTTTGTCATTTTCATAACCCTTACCGCATTTGCACGTATATTTGGCTGGAGAAGCCATATGCAGACCATTTGCATGTGCTCCAAGCACAAAGGTTTTTTCGATAAATACTCTCGTTCATATGCGCGATGCTCATTTGAGTCTCCTGTGAAGAGAAATTCATGTGCAAATGACAGCATTTGCTAAAATTTGTCCAGTGCAGGTCCAATTGAAACTTGGGGTTGACGGAACACCGAGGGCTGCGCCTAACTAGTGAGCGTCAAGAAGAGCGAAATTGATCATGCACCGTCGAAGAACTTTCGGGAACATAATGAGTAGTGTGTTACGTCTAGACAGCAAAGATATTTCGTCTGCAACTAAACTACGTCTATCAGTCAGAACTTTGTCCGAGACAAAAAGGCGATAATCACTGTATAGCTGTTTGATTGTTGCGACAAATACTCTTATTTTTATTGGGAATTAACGGTACCGTGCGTCTCACGAACCTCCACAACAGTTCGACCTGGGAAGTTCGTGCTGGTGGATGATGGCGAAACTGTTGGACCACGATGGGCGATCAGTATTTAGCCTGAAATCTATCCACTTATCTTTGGATCGTAAAAATCAAAACACATACTTAATTTTCTTGTGGCTATTTGAGTACAGACTTTTAATAGAGAAGCTAGTCCGTGCCGTGAATTCTATTTCCCTTCTGAGCTATATGTAGTCTGTTTATTAAAGGACGAGTGACACCATATCCCATCCAAGTGTGAGTTTAAT
The DNA here is from genome assembly GCF_000715545.1 of Opisthorchis viverrini. Lineage (NCBI taxonomy): Eukaryota > Metazoa > Platyhelminthes > Trematoda > Opisthorchiida > Opisthorchiidae > Opisthorchis > Opisthorchis viverrini. The sequence goes on from NW_008751801.1 coordinate 1,165,438, forward strand.
AGACTGCCGATCATTCGTTCGTCACCGAGCTGCTTTGTCTCCGACTATTCGCAGGGAGATCACCGATTAGAATCGCCCCAGCATTTTCTAGGTCGCACACAACCAACGAGTCCCAAAAAGGCTCGAAATGGTCAACACTGCAGCTCGGTTTTTCGGCATAGACTGGCATCACTTTCAAGACCAAAAATTTTGTTCCTAGTATCCCCAAATACCCATGGATTTCCGGAGAACTGATTGCGCCCCAATCATCAGCTGCATGAATTGCTAATAAAATTGACACAAATAACATCATGAATTTCACTAGCGAGTTCCTAGTGGCGGCCAACTATAAACAATAAAAGATTGAAACTGCAGTTTCGATGGAAAAGAAGACTACACGTACAGAGCAGGGGTTAACCGCACTACTATTTTTTCATTGAACTCAACGATCCAGAATTTCGTAACTAGTTTGAATAAAAGTCACACGGATAATACCCATGTTCCTTAACATTTTTCATTCAGCTGCTCACCAAAAGAAGTACATGAAGCAATACGATGTGACACATATGGAATTTTTTATAGTCTAAACATCGTGGTGGAATAAGGTTTTGTAATCCGAAATTTCGGTTGCCGTGGACAATCATTTTTGAGGATTTCTCAAGCGATTCAATACGAGTCAAATGCAGCGTAATTTAGGACCACTAATCTTTCTTTTGGTTGGTGTGTTCCTGCGATCAGTCGGCAGTCAGAGTCGACCAGTATGAGTGATCGTGAGTTCTGTGGGCGTTTACGTTTGGTTATGTGTACTTTGATTTGCAAATGAGTGTATTTCGCTAGAATGTGCACCTGTTTGTTGTTGTGCTGGGTGTACTGCGTCATTTTTCATATCCCTGTTTGACAAGTGGCTACTATGCCCACTGATGCGTGCAGTAAGTCCAAGTCAGATAGACGGGATCCTGGGGCAATCACCGCAGTTGATACAGTGTTAATCTCTAGGGCCTCAACTCACGTCCGTTCCGTGTGATTTGAATCCTGACCATAATAGTTGAGTCAAGTATGTGGAGTGCAGAAGCTGAGTTCCGCTCAAGTTTTTCTTGAGACTCTTTTGGGCTTCTTGGAGGGAAACGCGCATTTTGTTTGTGCTCACTGACTGGTACGTGGAGTTGCCTGGCTGTATGATCGATGTATCCTTCCGGACATACTGCGCAGAGAATCTGATAGACGCAGTTTGTACTGTGCTTTAGTTCAGTAGCTTTTCTCGCATCCGAGGTCTCTTTGTAAGTTATTATCAATTCCGAAGAGTGTTTTAATATCATACTCCCGAAATGTCTTTCAAATGGCGTCCAAAGTGCCATTTCTATGGGGCATTCCCATGGTAACCATCGGTTGTTCGTCTCCCTGCCTCACTGTTCCGAGTAGCGTTCGCCCTATTTCTTGGGTAGTGAGTCTTGTGGGGTATTTTATTTCAATACCTACTGAGTCGCTTCGGTTCAATCGCAGGTGTAGAATCATCCAAACATAGTTTCCGGGCACGATTCACCAGCGATCTGACAAATGTGCGTTTGAACAAGTGTGGATGCGAAGACACCTAATGCGAGCGCCCGTCTGAATGTGTAGGGTTTTCTATAGAGGAAAATGTTGGTAGCTCAGGTATCGTAGATGGCGGTCG
>NW_008751801.1:1169974-1171380 GCF_000715545.1 Opisthorchis viverrini
AATGGAATCACCCGACCGAACAACTAATCGCGACCAAAGGTCATCCCCTGCTAGCAGCACGTATATTAACACACGCACAACACTACCCAACGCACAACCACCAACCAACCGCTACGCACTACTACGCTCCACAATAACGCACTGATGATGTCACCTCGATTGTTGATGAAACGTTTGCAATCAAATTGCCCAGCTCAGCGAACAAGCCAACGAACACCATGTGTAGGGCTTTTTTGGATTCCCACTGAGAAATCATGCACACTGAAGCTTAACTGCCACCCCGTCATTGGAAAAATCCCTCCTCAGAGGAAAGGAGCAAAATGGATGAGTGAGGATTCTGTTTGAAGAAGCTCGAAATGATGAAGAGAATGAAGGTAGTAAACAAATCCCGTTTTCGGCGGTTAGTCCTCGTGACCAATGCATTACATGTTTTTAATGATACCAGAAACAATGTCAAAAACTCATATGAAAATCACGGCTACATAATGTTATCAAATAAAACAAAAAACGAAGAATAAAGTGCAGTGTGGTTTAAAGGTACACTAGCCCATGGTTCTCGAAAATTCAGACGGACTTGTGGCCCAGGATTTCACAGGCTAGGCATTGTTCATTGATGTTCACAGTGACATCATTCACTTGATTTTGCAGCCCATTTATCCACATGCCTCCGATTAAACCCAAACACCTTCATCCGTTGTTCTTCATTTAAAGTGCATGTACTTGTGATTTTCATATCAACTTGCAATTTATAAGTCAAGAGAACCAGTTACCGGAAACTAGCATTGTTTGGTCAAGGATGAGGTGCCTGTAACTTTCAATAACAATGAAGTAAATGCACCTGAGCGTCACGTCGAACAAACGCGCCACAAGTTAGGTTGGTCCAGCGTTCTTCGCCAACATAAGTCCTGTATACAACGACAGGCGAACGTCAGTTGGGTTGTCCAGCAACGAAATAGGATCGTGCGTACCACTGGAATTGGTTTCATGCCGCATCGTGCGAGTCTTCCAATCACAGGAAAGCGGGATCACGTGGGACGCAACCGGGAAGTTTCAAAGATCCCACAAAACTGATTTTTTTCGCAACACAAAGAATATTACTTGTTTGGATGATATATAACATCCATTTAAATCCAATTAGAGCATATACTGTTCAACGGGAAAACAAAGCTATGGAAGTTTTCCAGTATTTTATGCAGCACCATAAGAACGGACCTTGGTTACAACCGCTACGAACAGCACGAGTAGCAAGACCACATCACGTGGAATAATACCGAAAATATGAGCACGGGGTCAGAGAAAAAGCTCACTCCTTACAACCGCAACAGCACGAGTAGCAAGACCACATCACGTGGAATAATACCGAAAATATGAGCACGGGGTCAGAGAAAAAGCTCACTCAGTCAGGC
>NW_008751801.1:1172847-1196827 GCF_000715545.1 Opisthorchis viverrini
GAGAAAAATCACTCTCACGCACACCGGGAATGGCTTTGTTATATATATATATATATATATATATATATATATATATATAGTGGGTTTTCCTGTTTGCCAATCTTGACAGCTGGATTGAAAAAGTTTCATCACCAATCAGGGTGACATCGTCAGTGTGCGGTCGAGTGGTATCCGTATTTCATACGTATTTCATACCATATCATATATCATACCACACATTATATCATGCTCCTGGTCTTCACTTGAACAACGATCTATTAATAAGTTGAGGAATTGGATAAACTTTCCCTATCTTTGCTTGACGGTTTTCAACTCAGAAGAATGTAATTTGTTGGTGCACCGACCACAGTTCACATCACACTTGCTTGAATATCCCACACCCTTCCGTGACGTACTCATTTCCTGGAGTTTACACTACGGGATAGCACTGGATGAGTTTCTATCTCGGGAGATCTCATCAACAGTTTATATTCTTAGCCGCAAAGAGGGACTAGAACTCCCGATTTCTGACATGCGAGATAAGAATTTAACTACTAATCCAACAACATCCACCTTGAATTATCACACTTGTGCCATTTGTATTCATATCCTAGAAGGTGATCCCAATTCAACGCGTTTGATAGTGGAGGAGAAGTTAATTAAATGTAACGCGAGGGAACCGAATAGATACCTTGGCATAAAGTCCTTAGGATGCAAGGTACATGAGGCTATGCGCCTTATGGATTTCGGAGAGAACTCACTCGGATAAAAAAAACTGTGCGATCTAATTTCTTGCGATGTCCCGTTCGAACGTGTTTTAATGGAGACCGGTTTCTTATCAGCCATCTCATAGCTAATTTACGATGCCGTGATATTCATACATTTCTCCACATGGTATTCTAGGCACATGATTGATCACAATGTTCTGTGTAACTTTTTAACCCCATACTCTGTTGTGTCTGGCCTAAAACTTTGCTTACTCTGTCCTTTAGGTTTCGTTTTTATCTCGTTTTAATTTCCGTTATATGAACCTGAAAAATGTGTGTACCGCAAAAAGAGAGCCCTTTCAATAGACCAAGCCATCCACTTGACTAATTCTCCTTGATGCATTCCCACTATGCTTCACTTGATTGAAGCCGAGCTATGACAACAGTCTGCAGAATCCATCATCCACATTTATCCTCCAGGGTTTGAGTTGGTTTCTTCAGACGGCAAGTGAGTTTGCATATAACCTAAACCCGAATGCTTCAAGGACTATCGGACGAGATGGCAGGATTCTCAAAATGTCAGTATATATCTGCATCAGTCTGAAACTATGCATATCAGGTGCAGTTATCCAACTGTCCGTCTTGGACGGTCCGGACTGTTTCATGATCAGTGAAGCAACTGCATTAGTTCGAAGTTCTCCTCCCAGTAAAAAAGATGTTGAAGTGTCTCTGGGTTGGAAATTCAACGCTGCTGATAATAATTGCCAAATAAAAGCTCCCTTTTTAGATGGATTAGGATGTTAGCAATTTAATTGATCCTAGAGTTTTTTCTAAGCTCCATATTAAGTCATATACCGAATTCAGCAAACCCGATATCGGTCTTGATGAATCCCTATTTTTGTATACTCTAGGCATCTCAAATAGTCTTAGAATGACAACGTAAATCAACAAAATGTCTCCCCATTCTAGCCAAATAAGAACCTCCAGGATGGGTTTTTGTGTAGATACAGCATACCTTTGATTACCTTAACTCAAATCATGCCTATATAAGCACACTCATTCGTAATGAAAATCTCTTGTTCTTGTAAGAGCCCGTTCGGATTATTTGGTTCTCTCTTCCGTCTCAAGGATGATTTTTTAGACACTTTGAACGGAATCACGATTTGAACGGAGAATCGATCGTGTTAAGCATCGAAGTGGGAAATGTCAGGTTAGTTGCAGAGTTTTTCGAATTGTCATTCATTATCAACCTGAAAGTTTCCCACGGTCTCGTTAAGAAAGTGGCAGTATGAGAAAGTTAGTGGTTGCGACATCTATCCATACCCACATCACTCTGGTCTGTACAGTCATCTTTCTGTCCTGACTTTATTACTGTGGTGAGCCCACACAAAAAGCGGGGAACAGTGGTCTCGAGTTTTGCTTTTATTAGAGTTGATAAGTAGTGCATATCGCCACGAATTTCAGACATCCGTATTTAAAACTCCGTCAGGGTCTTTGAATCTGCACTACTGATGAGCTCCAATAAGATCGAAACTCGAATCCAGTGCTTCCCCCCTTTTGGTGTGGACTCACCGCATTAATTACGCCAAGACAGAAGGATGACTGTTCAGACGAGAATGATGTGAATATGAACTATATGTACCATAAATAAAAGCTGTCTACAGATCTTTAAGACTGAAAAATGACAATAAGTAGACAAAACCATGGTCTGTCAACAGTTTACTTTCATCTATTCGATCAACGATAACCTTAATAAATAATGGAAAATAATCAGCCGATTCGTGTGCTAAAGAGGTGCAGTCGTCATTTCCAACAAAACCTGACGGCTTGTTTCAAAATCTTCAGGCACACGAGCTGGCTGGTTACTGACCAAGTGGCGTGTTCCAAATGAAATTTATTTACTTGAAATCGACCGTGCAAAGTAAATTATGGACGACTGATTCGGACTAGATCTGACACCAGTGGATACAGCATGTTTCGCGACAGACGAGGCAAATTTCTGGGCAGCAGTTAACAGTTCACCTGACTCAGATAGCTAGGCAAGTGTTCTGAAAAGCACTCGTGTAGGGTCCTGTCTCTGCTGTCAATGAAGATTTCACGGCAGCTGTATGTGTGGCGCGGAGACCAGATAAAATTCACTGCGTCCTTTGGGGATTGACTAAAACAAGTTATGACAGCAAGTTACTTGAGCGACTTAGCATCATTTGCAGCGGTGGTCAGTGTTCTGTCTCACATTGCGGTCTGCTAAAAATTTTGCTTTTATTGAACGGTCTGGCTTTTGTTTAGGCCTTGGAGTGAACACTGAGACATTTCCCCGGTGGGTCTCTGGAAGTCGGTTTACATTACAAGAACCGTCTCTCTTCCTGGGAAGAATCGAAAGTATAATATTTTCGAACAAAATGCCCACCAGTTTTCTTTCGTGGATTGAAAGGAGCTAAATCTTTCTGTGAGTCTGCGGAGCAGTCCGAAATGAAGCAAATTTTTTCTCACTTCTGCGAAACCTATGAAATACATGAAACCAGCTGTCCGGTTGCCTTGGATCCAGTTGCAAGAAATGCGAAGATCAAGCTAAGATTGGCACCGTTTTTATTTGATTTTTGATTTGATTTGATACACATTTAAGACAATTAACAAGACAACTGAGGAGATCAAGGAGAAATTGCGAGATACCTAGTCTTCACCTTTTTACTGCATTATACAAGTGGAAATAATGGTCTAAATCTTTCACAAAACCGATAATAAAGGTCAAAGGTTTTGTCAGAACCGATACGGCGTTTAAGATTCATGTAAGCTGAAGATGCTATTTTCTTGTCACGTGACCGCCAATGCCTGCACGAATAGTTTCTAGATACAAACCTGTGGATTGTATGTCGGTGGTTGTGAAATTTTCTATCTCTCTCAATCCTGTTGTTCTCAGTACCCTTAATGAGAATTCAAAAGCGATTGAGAGGAGGCCAATCTGGTTTTCTTTATCCATCTAATGCCATGCTGTTGCACTTTTAGAAGACTAACCGAAGTTTTTTGGATAAAAATGCCATTGTTCGACCAATATTTCTGTCCTTGTGGGGGACGGGTTTTCGAAAGCATCTAGATCTACGGGTTTAGCCGCGTAGGAAGTCACTGGCGTATGTTTTTCCGTACCCGAACTTTGTATTCAGAACTATTTTATACAGGCACTAGCACTCACGTGGCGAGACAGTCATATTTTATGCCAGCTTGACTCAGAATCTTGTCAGTTTCGACGTAGACCACTTGCTATCGATCTTTAGCCTGATTCATTCCTGCTCATTCTGCTGATTAACTTTATCCGTGTTACGTATGTATATGCGTTTACACATATGTGTACCCGAGACGGAGGAAGGCACATTGAAAAACTATCCCGATAGTCACTGACACCAGCAAGCCAGAACTTAAGTCCCACTGATGATACTTCAGTCACCTTACGACACAAAATTAGGAAGTACACATGATGAACGTATACATACAGACTTCCTGAGGGCTTGAATTCTTGCTAAATTCAATCCATGTAGGAGCCTTTCTCCATTCTCATCCATCTGCTGTTCATTGCGACCTGTAAGATCTGATGGAATGACCCACTCATGATGTGACAGAAGGTTAAAGCCCTACAGCCACAAATAATATGGTTGTTTTGTCGTATAACGCCGAGCAAACCAGGGTTGAACCATCTGGCTGACCAAAAAACTTACCTTTTGGCTTACTTCATCACTAAACCGGGTTCAGAATGGGATGTGATACAGCAAAAAGAAATGTTCACATTATCACCGTGAACCACTACAGTAAGCAAATATCGAGTACTATCGCAGGGCGGTTTCTGAACAGAACATGAGTCCGGCTTTGAACTCAACGTACTCAGATAACTGTATAATCGAGCAAAAACTGTAGTTTTCACTATGGAGCTGTGCACTAAAGCCGGGTAGAAACACAGCAAAACATTGCAAACTGTATGCGTCCAGTAGAGGTGAATTATCAACTTCGCGTGTCTTTCTTTTACTAGACCATTTCCACTGTTAGACGAACTAAAGTTCTAAAATAATAGACAACGCTGAATAGATTGGAAGACAGATCATCAAATAGACCGGTGTCTGCAATGTCAAAATCTCTCCTCCAACAGATACATTCTTTTTTCGGAACCTTTGTTGAAATTAATCAAACTCAGTTGACCAACTAAGCCAGTTCACCAGGCCAGAACCGATATGATAATTAGTTTTTTGTTGTCAGGAGAAAAAACGATACATTCACGGTTGGGAAAAAAGAATATGCAAATTAGCAACCGACTGCAGACTGCTAGGTTTTCCAAAAATCAAGTTTGATAAATCTATTGAATGTCTCTGGAAATTTATGAAGCTACTACTGCTATTTGAGAGACTGTCCAGATCAAAACCTATTTCAGACGCTGTGGACTCCAAACCTGCCGAAATACTAGATTACATCTTTGCACTTTTGACTCTTGTAATTTCTGCTATTCAAACGCTTGAACCATCGTATCAGTTATCCCAGTACATTTCTCTGTGTTGTATTTTAACTGGGTTTCTCATGAAAATATCTCAGTGTATTGTGTTTCTATACTGGTGTAGATTGCGGATTCAAATGAGGCTTGACTGAATAACGGATTTATGATGTTCTTTGATATCATCTTCACTGCATCATCTTCTACGAGGGTGGGCAGCCTATTAATGGTTCCTCAACAAAATTCGCTCTGAAGCACACAAAACTCCTGTGCAAACCACTACACGACACTTACCGGTTAACACTTGGTACGACTGCTTGACCACAATGTTCACGTGATACACGATTGTGCTAAATGGGCGTCGGTGAAAGTGCGTAATTCTTATTCATTTAAAAATAGATATCACGTCCTCTGCGAATGTTCCACAATCACAGCTGACGTGGATTGCTTGAGGTTTATCTAGGTAACCACTACGAAACATTCCACTGCACATGTTTGCATCCGAACAGAACTCCTTGTCCAGTGTTTTTTCTAGGGAAACCAAAGTTCTTAGGTTGGGAAGAGTTAAAACTAGCCTCTTGTTTCGTTAGCCAGCAGGCTAAGAATGCACTGCCTACCGTTGAGTTGGAACAGCTCGTTGTGAATGGCAAGCTTCACGACTGAGAGGTCAGATGATGATAAATGTCGTTTCACATGTGAATAAAAGATGCTCAAGAAAGTTCATCACACTGTTCTCAGCCAAAGTCCCAAAATTAAAATCGATCGGTGTTGCCGTAAATCCTCCCCCTTTTGTTTATGATAGCATGTGCTAGAGGCAGAACCATGAGACATAGGGTTCTTATTTGCGCAACGGCGTAGCTAAGGGAGGAACTTACGGGGTCTATCAGTGCTAAACTGTTTGTCCACTATTCCGCACTGATTGCAGCGGTTCAGATCCTGCGATTGGGCATCCTGTTTGACCAAATACTTCGTAAGGGCTTTTTCGCTAAAAGCCTTCCAGTTACCAGTGTAACGGTGATAGTACTGATGGGGAGCTACGTGAGTAGTATGTGTTGTTCGTGGGATTTTCCTTTGCATCTCCTGAAAAGGGGAGATCTGTTAAGGAATCTGTTGGGTCGCTTTGTAACGTTTGCTTGGATTTGAGCGAGGAGTGATTGGAGTCAATGAATATCCAGGAAAGTTCAAGTAGACGCGTTTAGGAGAAGATATATGTCCGGTTTTTGTAAATAAGATGCAAATGAAGGTTTTGCATCCCTGTCCAATTGTCTGTAACCGATCATTTGGCATTTTCTAATAAATAACTCCGCAGTAAAAGCCTTCTTCCTTTCATCAATAGTATGCTAAAATTTAAGATGTTATGCTCCAAGTCAAATTTCCCTACCTCACACTTTTCTGACTCCCCGTTGTGTTGTATGTATTTTGGAACCGTTTGCCCAATATTTGTGAGCGGTCGAGTAGCTGTGTGCCTTTAAGGCTGCCTTGCATTCAACAGACTCAGATATAGAACACATTCAACCTGTAAATTCTAACCGGAAATTGAATAGTGCCATTTCATCCAGTCGAATTCTTGTCCTAAGAATACGAATAATTATCCCAGAATTCGACCATTACAAGCAAATCAGAATTATATTCTTTTGCTCTGGTACCGGGGCCAACCGAACGAAATTTTACCAATAGAAAACATGATGCTATTGCAGGCATTGTGGGCCTGTTGGCCACACAGATGATCGGGTTACATAGCATTGTGACGGACAGTTTCAAGTCAGCTTCCTGTGATCACCCTTGCGTAGGAATTTTCCGGGTGTTTGATACAAAAATCACTTATCGCGTTTACCCGGCAAGATCAGAGAATAATGTGTTCAAATCCATCAGGAGGCATCGAGGTAGAACGCCATCTAAGGAAGGACCTATGAAAAATCTATCATCTACTTTTCTCACTCAAGTACGTTGTTTTGTCAGGATAATACTATCGTACATGAAAAATGCTTCAGCTATAGCACCATTTCGGTAGCCCTATCTACCCGAACGAAGCACAATTGCAGAGATACGAGCAGGTTGTCTAATTCTAGACAGGAGCAGTCAACATGAAGAGATCGGATTTGAACCACGGACCTTCCGAACAGTAAGTTCACGCCTTACCCAATGAACCATCTCCAGCCCAAAACTTATCCGTGTTCTTTTTTCAGCAGTTGGTGTAGGACGGACCGATTGCATCAATCAAGTGTGAAAACACTTGTATGTTTAGATATGCTAACCCAGTTCAGCTTACGTTTAGCGTAACCCCGTGGAGTACCGAAACACAGGCCTCAAATATCAAGTGTTTGGATTTAAAACCGTGACATGGCCATTGGCGAACGCAGTTGATGATGTCGAACTTAATGTTTACTCTTTTTGGTACGCATGCAAGGCAACAGTTGCTCCAGGATAGAAAAGAGGCTGTCCGAAAGAGAGTGAACTGCGTGCATCCGATAGGCAAAAATGTACAACTAAAACATAAGGTTAGTTTGCAACGACGGGAGTGAGTTTGGGATGGAAAAGATCAACTTGGTCATTAAAAAGAGCATAAAAGACAAACTAGTTGTCAGCATTGATCCTTGGCTTTTATTAGACAAAAGAGCTTGTACCAAATCAGGGTAGCGATTGTTTACCCAAAGTAATCACAAATCCCAAGAAATCCTTCGGAATTGCTTTACACGGAAAGTCATGCATTTTTCGCTTATACGCAAGACGAAATTGCTGCAGTTGGAGACTAGATAGAGGTCCTCGCAGTTTGTAACCACTGATTTTCTCTCGCAGCACGCACGCTGCCTCGAGGTTTTGCGGTAAAAATCTTCTATGTAGTTTTGTTTTTTCCAAATGAAGTAGCGTGAGAAGATTGCTAAACATTTGCAAAATAACCTCACTACCAAGTTCTTCCTGTTCAGAGTCTATCAAACAGGCGTAGTCGCTTACAGTGTGCTTTTCAAATCGAGCTTAGGTCACATTTTTACGTAATTTAATTTCGGATCAAAAAGAAATTTAAAAGAAGAATGAAAGTCGAATAAATCTTCGGTCTTAAAGTTCACTAAAACAGGCGGTGGTCAAGAGATTATCACATAGTGATAACCAATCGCAAGATTTAGAAGTGTTTGGCGATAGATATGAGTTTGCTAATCGACCGCTGTTGACTGAAAGTTATAGTTAACGATAATCAGCTAGGAAATCTAGCTAGAGATTTGTGAAATATACAACGCTTATGATTCTGAGCAAGAATGAGATACTTGTATAGTACTTCATAACATTTCGACGCAGGTTAACTTCACCCGTAGGGTGAAATAGGTGGGAAAAAAATTACATTTTTCCTGAATAGAGGAGAATTATGTCATTTGTGGAATGAGGGCTTCAATACATTTTGGTTCGTTGTGTCTTTGGAGTCTGAAATAGCTCAACCGATGAGGCTCACCAAAAGTGAGAAATATGTTAAAGAATACCCAGCCGAAATCGTGCTCCAGATCAACCAACCTCATCGCCGTTTGTGGTCTAACCACAGGCTATACTGTGTGTTATCCGCTCTGTGTCCACAGCGTTTGCCAGGTTAGAAAGAAAGCTAATGGAGACAAATAATTGCCATGGTAATGACGTAAGTGCAGAACTAATTTCACTCCCATGCTAACATGGTAACAAAATAGATGAATACGACATTCCTTCGACGAGGGGTTTTCGTTTTGTCCATTGGTTTGATTACTGGAATGCAAACATTTTGTATCAAGCTGGGAGGAATTCGCAGTGCAATTATTTCTAGCAAACGAACTGAGAGGGAAGCGGTGCACCCGAGTTACGCGTGGTTCTCAAATGAGTCACGTCACACATGTTCGAAATTTCCACGATGAAGAATCGAGCTCAGCGACAGATGTTGTTCCCAACATGCATCTTTGGTATTCTTTCTATATGATGTGTGATGGTGGAGACGTGTGTTTGAGGTGAAACATGGCTTTGGGAGACCAAAAATTTCATCCAATTCCTTCCCCTCCATATGTACCACATAAACAGTGGTCAAATACCGAACTGTGTGGAATCGATTGGGTGAAACTAACATACCCAATCCTATGTTCTATAATCTTAGGTGCCAATGACGGTCTTGTGAATGCACAAAAGATGTTGGCCTTTCTGGCTGAACGACATCTCATAGTGAATAGTTTACATTTATACAAAGACTGAAATTGACCGCCAGCACTCACATCAAGCCAAGTTATATGAGGATTTATGCACCATCGCTTGATACCTTTTAATGTTGCTCTAAGAAAGTGACAAGCTTAAAACGTCGCTGATGAATGCACCGAAAGGCAAACAATTATTTCAAAAAGTGACAATTTAGGTTGGGTTTGGTTGTGATTCACAAGAGCAGGTAGAATGTAAGTCATAGAGAAAATAAGACACCGGTAGTTGGCTGACGATTCCAAGCCTCATTTTCGTGATATATTGGAAAACTCGGGAATAATCAAACAGTCGTAACAGGATGCATATGACTGGAGAACTAGTTGAGAGTGAGCAGCTAGATTATGTAGAAACACGTTTTGAAATATCGGCTTTGCTCAGAAGTATAAGAAAATACCTGTGCGATGTAGGAATATAGGGTAAAAACGCACCTAAGTATTTGACGGAATAGGTTCGTGAAATCCGTCTGCCGTTAGCAGTTATGCCCGACACATCAGCAATCGGGGCTCAAAAACAAAAAAAAATGACAAGAAGACTGAAAGAGACATCTTCACGGTTCTTTATGTTTCAGGTTTGATGATTCTGGACTGAAAGAACATCTTCACGGTTCTTTATGTTTCAGGTTTGATGATTCTGAAGAAACCCAGTTCACAGCGTCATTCTTACGTTTGGACACGGTTCGAGAACCAGTATATTGGCAACTAATAATAATAATATTACGTAAGAACTAGCAATCAAATAACGTTAAGGTCGGAGACCCATGTTTTACTTACACTTTAGGCAGCTTAGGGAACAGAGTTATTCATAAGCATCTCGGATTAGGTAGATACTGTAAAAAAACATTTCGCGTCCTTCTAAATCAAGGTGTATGTGGCATCTCAACCGACCAGAAGGGATTCCCAATAAGTGACCTAGAATGAACTTTTCTGACAACAGTTCTAAGGTCAAAAATGATAGTCTGACCATTCCACCATTTCTGCTCAACTCCCAGGTGATACGGACCACGAAAAATGCTACGATTTGAAGCCTGGCGCGTCATTCTACATAGGCTTACTGAAGGCTGTCGCCAAAATTCTACTTTCACCGGGTATTTTCAAAAGTACTCTCTCAAAAACAGTTGGGTGGTACATGCAGCGGATGGAAATTAGATTTAACCTCTGGTACTTGATTCGGTTGTCGTTGATCAGTTCTTAGAACTCGGCAGATGAATTGTGGGTGTTTGATTAGTTGCGTCCGCGCGTTCCATTTTTTTATTAGTTAACTGTCTCCATTTTGAAAGGTCCACTCTCAACTTGCAGTTTATCTTTATTGGCCTGGTTGATTGATTTGCACTGGCCGTGTCTACGCAGCTCCCATTAGTTGGCCAATTTGTCTATTGGGTTTGCTGCTCTTTGGTGCCAGTTGCACATTTCGATTCAGTTAATTTGTCCTTTGAATCTCGAAATCTTTTTGCCTTGGTTCTGGTCCTTGTTCGGCATAAGATAAGTGTCACTAAATTTCCTTTGTCTTCAGAAGTTGATTGACGCCGTCTATCTAAATGCGTCTGTTTTTACTCTATCAGCACCACGTCTCCAAAAGTATGCGTTCTTGTCCTGGTATACTGATGTGGCTTCGGTCCTTCTCTGTCTTGGCGTATAGAGATGAGTGAGAGTTGATCGCGTCATCTGGTTGCGAGCTTTTGTTCATGGCTGACAGTTTCTTTGGAGTTTATCCCACTTAGAGCGTGTCACTATTCACGCAGTGAATCTTGTAGAACAACTTGATCTTCCCACGTTGCATTAGGTTTTTACCTTGGTTTCGATGGTGCTGTTCGCAGCATATATTTGTAGCTGCGTACGTCACTCTTCTATCAGGGTGTCGTGGTATTCTTGCAATCCTTTTGGAAATGTTCCTGAAATATGATAAGGTGATTACTTTTCTTTTGGGTCTTCAAGTTGGAACGAGAAATTGTACACACTCAACTTCAACTGATGGGTAGGCATATATCGGGTGAAAAAAATTAGCAGTTATTGAGGAAAGTTTGCTAGCATGTGATTTCAATGCCACCGGTGAAAACCCTTTAGGAACACGTTCTTTAGTGGGCTGAACATGCATTAGCTCTCCGTGGATTTCATAGGCTAAGACGGCCGTCGAGTAATTAGACAAAAGTGGAGTTTCTGAAAGACAAACTAGCTTTAGCACTCTTGGCCGCGCCTTTCTTTTGACGACTTCTGATCGGCTCAAGCTATATATTAAGGCAAACCGAATGATTTGTAAAACTCCATGTATTCTAACTCAGTTTTTTGAAGTTGTCTGCATAACATACTTTCTTAGAACATGCATACAGACAAAGAGGATGGTAATTACGCATTAACGGCGTACATCGTCTATTCGGATTTAAAGAGTTGGTCATCCGGCCAAAATACGTCTGTGTTTTCAAAATCCTACCCAATAAAGCAATGAGTCTTTGATCTAGCCAGTGACTGTTTTCGGACAAAATCTTGTACAAGGGTGACTTTTTGTAAAGTGCACACAGGTGTGTAGTAAATTAGCTTGATGACGGAAAAAATAATTTCAAACTCATTTTCATTCATTTTTTATGCCCACAACTCTCAGCTAACCCAATTAGAACACGCTTGCTGATTCTGGAACATGATTAATGGGTAAACTGAACAGGCACATGTAGTTAATTACTTCTCAATAAAATGTCGAGCGGTTTCCCTGATACAAATGTCACGTTTTAAGTCATTTGAGCATTCCGACAAATTTATGTGAATGACTGGCTGCTGCTGGCTACTCATTTGCGGAATAGGCAGCAAACAACTCGTTTCCCAAATCGACCAACTTTAGAAACGAGTCGGAAGCCGACAGATTGCTTGCTAAACTATTCAGCCGCACGTACCATCAAAATCCCGCCTTGCTCATCCTCAACGTACATGTGAATGGCATTTATTGCATGCCCCCTAGTGAACAGCATGTGGAACAAATACCTGGTCATTAATCTACGGCAACCTGAAGTAAGGTTCGCTTAGGACGAAGTTTAATTACACAAAGTAGAATGAACTACGTAATCAACTTTAATTCCACTGGTGCTTTCCAGCTTTCCGCTGTGCTTCCCAATGTTCTGACCCAAATCCCAATGGCCGAAACCTAATCTGTGTAAGTTAATTAGATTTGGTGCAAAGTGCAAACAGCAGAAGCGCTACTCATGATGTTGGAAGGATTGGGGACAATAAAATGATAGCTGTCCATTAAATCGTCGTGACCTGTAGATGCCACAAGTGGGATTTAATTCATTCTATGCAGTGTGGATTTTACATCTCCTTGAGAGTATGCTAAGCTAGTCTTTTTTTAAAGTTGAAACAAGGGAGACCGCTCACGCAAAATCATTTCCAACAATCAATCGAAATCTGAGTAAATGTTGAGTCTCCAATATGGTTGGTTGAGCCAACTGCAGCGGACTTGTGGAACTGGACTTGGTAATACGCAAAGAATGAGGGTCATGTCAACAGCTCCGAAATGTGCTATTTTGCATGTCGTTTTACACTGAGTTGAAGAACTTCCATCAGTTTTAGCATGTTTCTATGATCCGTTAACACTCCATTGGCTGTTTTCAGTAATATGTTTACCGATTCCGCATATTATTCAGAGTTTCCGTGCATGATGACGATTTATTTCGATGGAAATTATTCCTGTGATTCTGCAACGTACCTATCTCAAGAGTTGAAGCACGCAAGTAGCCTCCCTCAATGGGCTTGTTCTGCGCCTCAAACTGACCGTTTCTAAAAGGTCGTCTCCTCTAACCTAACGAGTGTTCTTATTTGATGATTACGATCTTGTTTTTTTTTTCAAGTTCACCGTTCCGTATTTTTATACATTCATGTAGGAAGTGAATGTGTCGGAGGATATGGCACAACAATGCAGTCCAGATGTCGCGGATATGAATGGTAAAAGTTTAGTACGAAACTGCCAACATTGTAGTTGTTTTTTCATGCTTATCTACACGGACTTCTCGGTGCAAGTTCACGTCAAATATTCTTTAGTTTAATCCCTTATTGTCTGTCCGCTCATTTTTTCTGGTGCTGTTGAACCTATGACTTCACTTCCGCTCATTTTGGGTTTCTTCATGACAAGGATGACCAAATGCGGCGATTTGCAAATATCATCATAAAACATGCACAAAAAGGCAAATTTTTTACTGGTTTCGTCTATGTTAGATCTTATCAGGTGACCTTTAGTCTCTGAGTTTCAGTAAACCTTATGAACACTAAGCTGTAAGCAGTTGCCGAACAACTCAATCTGGAATTGACTGTATGTCGCTAGCTGGATACAAAGTAAGGTTCAACTAGGCGATAAGTTTGATCGGTAACTGCACTTAGCTGATGAACCCCAAGAAGAATATGACCGGCCATTGGCCGCTGAAGAGTATTCACTGACCTCATGAGTACCTCGAATATCTACCAACCGAAACATGTGATGGTTTTTTTAAACTTTTAGCTTCGGCTGATATTCAAAGGAGTTGCTCGTTAACACCAACTTTGTTTGTAGTGGAGCGTATTTTCTCGTGCTGTTTTTTATCTTCAGTGTATAAATTGTCTCTGGACCTGCATAAACCAGTAGCATCACTTTTCTGTACATATTTCTTCTACCACGTTGCACTGTTTGAAGCGACGCTTCACTTCCATGCCAGCCGAGGCCGTACAAACCATTCGTAGCTGGATGTAAGGTGCTTAAAAAAACATTTCCCAATGAATATTTTAAAATCTGTCCCGCACAATGAAGGCAGACATTTGACTACCAAATTCTGGTGCACACACTTAGCCGGTTTGGAATTAGGAGTCAAACTTTCCATCAGAAGAAACGACAACAAGGCCACAAGTCCGAATCCATGGATTTAAAAATTTACACACAGTTGTTTCTGCTATCCTAGCAAGTTTCACACGGCAAGCACTCAACCAAAATGTCAATATAGTAGACAAAGATGCAGCAGTTTGCTGACAGCGGAAAAATTCCAGAAAGTATGTCCTTTACATTTTGTGTGTACTTACTACACGCTGAGACATAAAGTAGCATATTTTGGTCATCGTGTCGGCCGACAGCCAGGTAGTTGTATTCTGGCATGCGCATTTTTATTTGGGTAGTTGAAATATTGTGGCTCGCACGCCGTTTCGGATGGACCCATTGATTTCCGAATTTAGGAAAACTTGTCATATCAACATATGCCATATTTTTTCTAGGTGGAGCGTTTTGAATCAGAGTTCGAAATCCAATGAAGAATTTTAGAATTGGAATCACAAGCTCAACTCAATGGAGTTGTCTAGTAAACTACCAGGAATCACATTACCTACATTCACTAATATTAAAACATTTGGCATGGAAACTGCTGAATATCACCAGACTCTGTGGTTGAAAGTTTTACTTGTAACCTTCTTTGCTTCCGTATCCAACAAGATGGGGCTCTGTTGAGTAATTAGTCTTTCGGTGACCCACTGCTTAATGAATAAACACAGACTCTAAATCACAAACCGATGTAAATTCCATATTTTATTTGACAGCAATTATTGCAACATTCGTCCCCGGAAGCGAGTACAACGTTTCATTTTGAACCGACCTCAAAAGTTATGTGCTAACTTGTCGACAAAAGTACGATTCGATGTACAAGATTCTGAAACTATTAAGCAAATGGTTAGTGTCTGTATAAAGACTAAACCGCATCACCCTACCAGTTACCACATGGTAAATTGTTGCTCCCATGGCTAGCTAATTGTCAAGCGCCTTCCCCCCTACAAATAAAACTTTTTTTGTATTCCTTATCAATCTAAGGAGTTCGTTCACCGAAATCCAATAAGGTTTGTCCATGAATGTAATGTTACCAGAAACAGATTGTACCCGTCATGATGTATTCCGCTTGATGGCTCGGTGGTTAGAGCGCACATTTACTGACCAGAAGGTCCGTATTTCGAACTCGACCTTTTGCCTTTCGACTTCCCTGGGCAACCTGGCGGCATCCCAGCCCTCGTGCTTCTTTCAGGTGGCGTGGCAATTAGGTGCCGAAAGGGTGGTACGGCTCGACTGAACGATAATACAAGTATGGAAGATCTCGCAGGTTCGCTGGCATTTGAATGCACCAGCACCGGCTAACGAACAACGATAGCTTTGGAGGGATAGTTTACGCAAAGTTTCCATCAGTAAACGAATAACCCTGACGAACCACCTAACATTATCACTCAACTAAGAATTGGTTCTGTGCAACAAACCCATTTTGTGCAGTCACAGACTAAATATTTCACCGAATTAGTTCTTTATTAACGTTTTATTAACGTTTTATTAACGTTTCTCAGGTCAGAGTTTTGGATGAGCATATAGTAGGCGGGTTCCAAACACGCTGATTATCGGTCAGAAAATATCCAACATCCAATGGTAAGAATCGGATCCATATTCTAAACGGAATGTCACCTGTTGTCAACATTCAGGTGTCACTAGTGAATATTACACGTCTGAGTGTTCAACAAAGACTTCATAAAGTCAGCGTTCTCATGAGAATGTTCATTTGTTCTGCAAAGTAAAAAAATAAAAACGACTTTGAGAATCTTCACTGTTTGAACGGGGGTGTGACTGTACTTTTGGCGTTTACGCAGCCCCATGTGCATAAGCCCTATACATCCGTGTACGAATATGCAACCGTATACGAATTTGTAAGGCTGCACCAGTCCTGGCATGCTTGGATTATTCGTCGCCCAGTACCTGAGGTTGTTCAGTGCTCAAAATTCGTCTTACTACTCACCATGTATTCTATCAGTCTTAAGATTTATCTCAGCTGAAAAACGTCAACGTGCTTTCTCTTCAGAATAAATTAAATAAGGATTTTGTCCTGTTAGTGAACAAAATCTATGCTGAAGAGCTCAGAAGCACCGTACAACTGTTTTATTCATATCAAGAATCAGTTTCATGAAACACGCACTTCTGCTATTCCTCATTAAGGATGAAACAACTGTACGCTGCCTATTGGCTTTTCAGCATAGACTAGATTCACTCACAGTAAAAAGTTATCATTTGAATCTCCAAATCCTTCGGAATTTTCTCCCTTAATTTCTACTTGGTCATCCCTCGGAAAGCAGTTCGTTAATCCAAAGAGTTCACATCTGTTCGATCACCTACATGCGCTTCCCCAATGAGCTTTATAAATTCTATTTAATCAGATTGTTGCAATCTGCGGATTACTCTTATGTACGTCGTCAAAACAGAGTATAGCACAATATAGTATAGCAGAGTGTAGTATGTTATTCGAACACTTCAGTACTAGTCATTGACGGTTTGCATCAGGGAATTAGTCTCAATCTACTGAAGTTCCAAACCAAATCTGATGTGATCAAAACATCACACGGAAGCACTGTTGAGGTATTTGTTTTCTGTAAACAATCACTAATTTTTCAACCAGTGCCTTGTACGTCAATCGGATACAAGCTTTTTTGTTCCGAAGAGTAATAAACTCCATAATGCACTCATCCTGCTTTAACGACCCTGAAGTTTAAAACGTTACAGTAAGACGATACGGAACTCTTCTGGTATAAAGAAGGGTTTATTTGCCTGAGAATCAATAAAACTGCAAAATGTATGCTCAAAGCACTCGGGGCGGCCTCACTTCCATCCTATGCAGTTTGGTAGTAACACTTTGGTGCGTTCATTGAGCCACAGTCATTTTGACAGATTTTTAGGCTGCACCTGTTAAGCAATTCAATCAGTTTGGGCACCTGTATCTGCGCGTGGGAAGCCACACTTTGCGACACTGAATACCGAGATATAATTTATTTTCCTAGCAGAGTCGCGGGCATTTTATATCGGGCCCAGCGTAAGGATAGCTACTGAGTTCGGTCTTTTCTTTCAGGGACATCAAAATATCACCTAAAAATGCTATTTCTACTGGATAGCCGAGAGGCGCGGATCCGGATGAAGCAAGTGAGGATGATCGGCCGACG
This sequence comes from Opisthorchis viverrini, assembly GCF_000715545.1. Taxonomy (NCBI): domain Eukaryota; kingdom Metazoa; phylum Platyhelminthes; class Trematoda; order Opisthorchiida; family Opisthorchiidae; genus Opisthorchis; species Opisthorchis viverrini. Next base: position 1,190,151 of record NW_008751801.1, read on the forward strand.
CATGATCACACGAAGTCATTCAGTATATAAAACACTATAACGACAGACTTAATTTTGCAGTGCGTGAGACGATTCAAAATTTTTAAATGAAGCTTCATCCTTTCAGCAAGGTCAATCTATGCGGAAAAGCCCATTGGCCAATCGGTAATCATTTTACAGGATCAAGTGCCGGTTAGACTTATTAATCACGAGGACCGTAATTAGGTCTATTGGATTCGACTAAACCCCTCCAACAAGTGCTCTGGATAGATTCACGTTTCGAAGTGCCATGTTAGTGCCAGTAACACAAATCACACAATGTCAACTTTTCTTTCTATACAATGAGAAAATCAGCTGCTTGTTTAACTGATCAGGCAAATGATCAGCATCGCCGTTCAAATATGGTCGGAATACCCACCAACGTAGTCAGTGGCGTACAATCTTAACTAGTTCAGTGTCATATTGCAACTGGAGCCCTCATGCTGGATTATGATGCTCACTGTAAATTCAGATTACGGTGTACGGGTCTTGGTTCATCTACTTCTGACGTCCCGCCCTTATTGAGCTGTAGTGCGCGATCAAATAGTGTTGTACTTTGTCGGTTGAGCCAAAGACTAGCATCAGTTCGCTTCCCGCGTTCCAATGTGGATGCAGCAGAGGTAGTATTTGCTTTGAGGTGGTGCGACATCTCTCGTCTTCCCATTGTTAGCTCAGGCAAGGTACACTATGATTGCTAAGGCCTTTATGTAGGATAAAGAAACAGGGACTTTCTTAAATTGTAGTTCAATAAATTTAAAACTTCATTATTGCACAATTAAATGGAAAATATTTTCATGCCTATATCACATAATGAGCTAAATGACAAACTTGGTTTTCTAGTTCGGTGGGCACTGACATAAGGGACCAGATTGTAACGTTTGGCAGTATGAAAGCCAAACCAAGCGAAACAATCTCCTGTGGGTTCCAACTAGTTGATCTTCGTGGAAATCACTTGGTCACTCCAAACAAAGCATTTTCCTCCAGGCCCCCTTAGCTCAGGCCAGGTGCAAAGCATGAACTATCTTTCCGTTTCATTTCTGTGACCAGCTGTTTTACATAGACCATCTGGATTTATGGCAGGCTTCTGGTGGTGGTTTCCCCATCGAGTACATTCTTCGATGGGAAGTTTAGGATTGCCACTGATCGACATTTTTTGCCTACGCGTTTGCGTAGGATCACGATTTTCGTACGCTTCACACAGTGGATGTCTATCATACACAGTGAACAAAATGTAGATTTGAAAGTTTAACCTCCGGAATTTTTATAAATTTCGGTCAAAGTTGGATAATTGGCTGCTAGTGTGTTGATAGAGGGTTTTACAATATTTCCCCATCCGGTTCACAGCGAATAGCAAAGTGTCATTTTCCACTAGCGACCAAGTAATTAAATGTGATTGGATAGCAATTTTAAGCAAAATGATTAACCTAGTCGGACCTGTCCGGTTTATATATTGGCTGTGGAACGCCGTAGCATGCTCACTAAAAATGTTACTGCGAGAAACAAAGCGCGAAAAATATGACTTGTTCCATCTTTGTAATGTACTACTCATAAGGTTCCTAAAAACCGGTCGAAACCAGTCATGGACTGCCGACAAAGTTTCAGCAACCTTATGAGTAGTACATTACAAAGATATACATGTATCGCGATGTCTCGAATATCGTAGCGACTGAAACATGAGGCGGCCTGGTGCAGCACATTCAGTTGCTTGAGAACATCACAAACGAGAGATTCAGCTTGGTTCCAGGTGAGTCTCTCGAAAAAACCAAATTAGTTGGCAAATGGGTGTATATTCGGTAATGTCTTGTTCCATTTTGGAATGCGTTCATTAGGGAATTCTTTCAGTGCAAAGGGTGAAGAGTATTCATATAGGCAATTTTCGCAGACGTAAGATTGTTTAGTGCGCTTTTGGTGCCCTTCTCACTTTTTAAGAAGTTTGCTGGCTGAATTTTGGTCAAATTTTTACGGATTCTTTGGTTTATTAGCATTCTTACGTAGATAAATGGATCTGAAGGGTGATCCATGGACTGAAGTCAACCTGGTCCTAATGCTGAATGGGATACGTCATAACTTGTTTTAGCAGTCAGATGGGTTATATCGAGTTACGCGTTTGTCGGTAAGTGCCGTACTACGAATACGATAGTAAAAATGGCACAAACCTCAAATCATGAGAAAATATTGGCCCTCGTACACCAGATTATTTGGCTCCTCTTTCAGAGGGGAAACAGTGGGCCCACTCAAAGTCCACATCGTATCAACACCTTTACACTATGAAAGCCGTTGTAGCTGAATACGTCACATTATGTTAGGAAAACCAATCCAAAGTATTATTTAAAGCAGCTTATCGCATCAGATAAAAATCTCATAAATATCTTTGAATAGTACTACTTCCCCTGGTTATCGGTTACAGCTTTCACTGTTCAACGTTTTTAACCCTTCGCTGCTGTGTCAACTTTATAGTGTTTTTTCAACTGTGATCTTCGACCGCCCCCTCCATCATTAAACTCCTTCAATTGATTAAATTCTGGACTCACATCTGACTGATGAATGTCGAAACTAACTTTAGAGCTTTGAAATTTTTCTTATGACCAAACATCAACTTGTTTGATGTGAAGTTTGACTTGTAAAGTAACCGTTTGCTCCAGTCAAGCAAACGACTAGCCCGCCCAAATATGCTCAGAATTCGTAGTCACCCTAACTACCAGTTCTGACAAGTTCGCTGTGTGCTAGTTCCGTCCTTTAGGTCCCGTATTCCGCGTATGTGTCGTGTTCATCTTCGGATTCTACTTCTCATCGAAAAGTCAGATTGCAGTTTGTATAAGGTCATTCCACTTTCTCCAGCGTTTCCCCTACGGGACAGCATCACGAAGTACTTTTGCGGCAGAAGTCCTGGAACCGGAGTTCCTTGACTCCGATGATTCCCCATGGGGAATTTCGACCGTCCTTCCTTCTAGTCAGGTCGATTTGCCTGCAACCAACGCATCCGTTTGCATCTGTGGCTCAGTGGACTTTTGAAATTACCATATCTTGGGCTTCCGCATATAGCTGTAGGAAACAGCATATTCGTTTAGGAAATCTGCGTCTTCTTATGTATTCCACATGCCGATATCAAGTACGGTTCTTACAGGATAAACTGTAAGACACGTGTTCACTTGTTTGCCTTAACCAGGTTCACCGTGTGCATATGTGCGTCTGTTTTCAACATGTATTCGTATCCCGAACCAGGCTGTTGTTGCTGTTCCATCTTCAACAAAGCTGATATGACTCGTTTCTACTGTGTTCGCTCAGACATTTACGTCTATTGTCCGTATCAGACCCGCTCACTTATCGGCACCAATTGAGGGCATTCATTCCATCCAAATGGTATTACATCCTAATTCACACATCTAATAATGCTACTGACGGTTCCTTTGCTCTTTGACATTGCAAAGTGACTTTGTCGGTCTAACATTTACCAGCGCTCCAATCGGTCCTTTTTTACTTGTTTTCAGCTAAAATTAGTTCACGTGTGAGTAGTAAAGATGGACAGTTTCCCTCCCCTGTCTCGGAATTTCTTATACACAGCTTAGTCCCTTCTCAGTGGTTCAGGGTTATGCAGCACTTTAGCCGCACTGGGTGAGATATTCCTGATATCAGTAAGGAATCAAACAGCCCTCTTCAAACAGCCTCATTCATTTTTTGGTTTAGAACAGTACGGAGGAAGCCCAACGTGCTGAGCGATGAAAAAGTCATATCGACAGCGTATATGACTGCATTTTTGATAACGGTGTTATAGACTCACGGTTCAAAATCACCCAGAGTCAACGGTTTCAACTATATATAAACAAAATCTGCTACATAAGATGGTTTTTGGGGCTCATAGGTTTTATGTCAGGAAGATATCGTTGATCGGGCACATCTTGGTTAATTTCTGACCTACTGGCCTACACATTTCTAGAGCATTCTCTTGACCGCTAGATTCTGTCTGATAAATTCCTATTGAAGACAGTGACTGAATTTTTGTTTACTAGGGTAAAAGTAAAAACGATAAAATTGTCAACATCTTCAGTTGAGTAAGCTTCACCACTTACGATGAAAATATCATCCCGTTTTGGAAGTGCGTGCAGTCTCAAAAGATCATCCCATATGCTACATTTGCATGGCGCCTCCGAATCTATTCACTTGTCGCACGCAACGTTTTACCATACGATTTCATTAATCATACGACGCCAGGATACACTTTTCTGTTACATCATCTTCTCGCATGAATTTCGGCGACCGTATTTTCATGCAGCCGCGTATCGTGACCTAGCGTGACCAGTGTGTAAACATATATTTGCTCACAAAAAAGCCGCTTTGTCTGCAAAGTTTATCAGTCTGTACTTGGAAAAATTAACAATTTTATTTGGTAACGGATTAGATCTACCTCATCCACATATTTCGGATGTTGACGATGGTTTAGTTAACCGTCCGTATGATTATTAGCTAATCGCTAATAAAAATTGGTTCACGTGTTCAACGTTTCAGCTAGAAAATCAATTCCATTAAGATGGGGACGCCTTCGGAGTCTAAAATATCCAAGATCCAAATGCACCTGAGACCAAAACATCCAGTCGAACTGGGAGACAATGCTTAAAGTAATCAGTTACGTCCCCGTGAATGACAACTAGTTAAATAAAACCCGATTATCCAGGTGTGGGACGACTGCCCGTGTGTTGAGTTTCCGTTGGGATGAAGTAGACAAAAGCTAAACCCACATTCGTTTAATTGGTACTAAAACATTACAAGAGCTTCGGTCTACGTTGAAACTTGGCGAAAAAACGCGACCAACTTAATAAGTCAAGTTCAACTGGGAGTATTTAAGGGTACCGTCTAGAGTGGGTTGGAAAATACTTTTTGTGACTTTTGTTACTCCCAAATCTCTCACTTGGGAAGTGGTCAGTGTGCATTGCCGATTACACTCCTTTAATTGCCATTTTTCATGTGTTTTAGTTTGCACAAAGCTGTCAACCAAAAAACTACAATATGTAGGCATTATCGTAAAGTTCCTAAAGCTACACGAGTTAAAATGTCCATAAATGGTCCAAGTTCGGGTGCACGCACGATTACCTTGCAAACGGGTAGTTGCTGCTCACCATTCTTAAAACGCTTGTGCACCCGCCGTCTTACAAGTAAACACATAGTAGACAAAGGATGTGTTTAGCGTGATTTCTGATTTTACATTACAGCTTCAGGCAAGATACCCACGTATCTAGGCATTGATTTCAACATTTGACCCAGCAATTCTATTCCAGTGGTATCAGCCTAACAAAGTGAATGTATTACAAATCACCGTCTTTTAAGACTTACTAATATTCCTCGTGAGTATCACTTCTGCTAAATTGTCACCCGTGCACGTAGTCTTGTTGTAAACTGTAGATACGAAAAATCATAAATCCGGTGGTATACAAAAACGAATTAGCAGCTAGTTTTTCTGCTCGAGGAATACGCGATGCCGTGTCATGGATGAAGGCATATTTCCAAACACTTTTAGGAACCTGTCGTGGAAGTAACCGACTCGTGAACAACCCAACCGTTCTTCACTGTTGTGCAGACGGTTATGATATTGTTCCTTCCATATATGCACTGAGTATAAATATGAAAAACATATCAACATACACGCGAATATTTGGCTGTTATTCTCTCCACATACAGTTTATGTCAGACAAGCAGGGACTCCAAAGCGAAGCATCATCAAAATTATGGGATCGCAGGTGTTCGGTTTCCGACTCATCAGTGAACTTGAATTATGTATGCATTATACATTGAAAAACTTCAAGTGCCTCTCTTTGTTTTATTTTTACAAGCAGTAGAAGCAGGACTCTGATTCCATGGTATCTATCAACTCCACTGAATGTCATAGTTGGTGTTGGCTCAAAAAATGTGGTGTACCGTTACTGACCGAACCAGCGTGCACATCCACACACACACACAGTCTTCCATAAATTGGAATCTCGAATGAAAGGACGTTCTGGATTCACACTTCGTTAGTGGCTGATTTATCAGCCTAGTAGTTTTATTGGCAGTAAATATACACTCATTGAGGTGGTTTCTTTTGATGGTTGTGGCTGTTGATGAAATAATGCAGTCGCATAGTGATCGTCACAGTTTTATCATCGATTATCCCGATTTCAGGAAACTCCGGAATTTGCGTATTGGAAAGAGAGTACAAGTAAGATGTCCAAGGAAGTCATACATACTTTGGGATACACCTCATCAGACTGTCACTGTCCTTGGCATGATTTCGAATGAGAGGTTTCTATCTTTTCTCCCATATTCTCCTGTTACTGTTTCGCATTCATCGCTTGCATTCACTTTTTATGTTTGTGACCATGCTCATCAAAAATGAAAAAATAAATGATAATAAACTGCTCGGCGAGCTGAATCACCTCCTCGTGGTGCTTTTCTCCCATCCTGTTACTGTTTCGCATTCATCGCTTGCATTCACTTTTTATGTTTGTGACCATGCTCATCAAAAATGAAAAAATAAATTAAATGAAACTGCTCGGCGAGCTGAATCACCTCCTCGTGGTGCCGACCGGGTAGCCTGGACGTCAGTCTGGGTGAGCTAAGAGTTCAGCAACTCCAGACAGGGCCAACCACCCCGTTTGGTTTCAATGTGCTGGTTACTTTCGACAATGTAT